>NW_026844347.1:38597617-38876254 GCF_029955315.1 Cylas formicarius | reverse complement strand
GACTGTTATCCTCTTCAAGTTCTATTGTAAATTGAATCCTTGGGTGAATGGAATTCAGATGATCTAGGAATTTCAAAAGCTCCTCCTTGCCAAAAGGCCATACAACAAATACGTCATCAACGTATCTTGTCCATAGTTTTGGCTTCAGATTTGCCTTCTCTATTGCTTTCTTTTCGAAGTAAATCATGAAGAGGTTGGCAATCACAGGTGAGAGAGATGATCCCATTGCTGCTCCATCTATTTGTCTGTAAATTTTCCCGTTGTGCATAAAGTAAGCGTTTTTCAGGCAATGTCTTGACAGATCCATTATGTATGGCGGAAGATCTTCGTTTTCTTCTATAAGCAAGAGTGCCTCTTCTACTGGAATACTCGGGTAGAGGGATTTGACATCGAAACTTGCCATAATGTCGTCCTTGTCCATCCTGAGAGAACCTAAAATCTGAGTGAAATGTTCTGAGTTTTTAACATAGGAATCTGCCTTTTCCACTATAGGCTGAAGTGCACTGGCCAGATGTTTTTCCAGCTTGCATAATGGTGAGTTAAAGGCGCTTACGATTGGACGCAGGGGAACCCCGTCCTTATGGATCTTTGGGAGCCCGTAGAATTTTGGGCAACGACTCGATTTTTCCCTCGGAATAAGTTTCTTCTTTGTATCCTCGTTTATTGATGAATCGAGAATTTTGGACTTAGTTGTTTTTTCCAAATATGTCGTGGGATCTCTGGTGACTAGTTTGTATATTGGGTCGTTCATATATATATATATATATATATATATATATATATATATATATATATATATATATATATATATATATATATATATATATATATATATATATATATATATATATATATATATATATATATATATATATATATATATATATATATATATATATATATATATATATATATATATATATATATATATATATATATATATATATATATATATATATATATATATATATATATATATATATATATATATATATATATATATATATATATATATATATATATACAGTTTCTAGGTTTTCGTTCCTCAAAACTTCAATTGCAATAATTACCAAAATTTCAGCAGTCACCACATAAGAATTAAAAAAAAATAAATATTCAAAGTAAAAAATATTGAACTTGAATTTCTTTACAAATAATTGGAGGTGTAATTGGGTACCCCCGCCACTGGTGTATTTAAAAAAAAATATGGTACACTAAATAATGTCTCTTGGTGCAAATTATTACATGTGCCCCAAATTTCATTAAAATATCTAATGTGGTATTGCAGATTTTAAAAAAATACATTTTATTTTTGTTTATCATCTCTAAAATTAAACACCCTGTAGAATTTGAGATAAAATCATGGCAGGCGATGTCACAACTTGATTTTAATGTACATCTATTTACTTCAAGAGTTCTCACTTTTATTATTTGAAATTAAAAAAACAAGTTAAATTCCAGGTGTCTGAAACTTTTGTTTAAAAGGAAGCCTTTTATATTTCGCGATTTTTAATAAAAAACCACAAGCTACCAACAAATCTGACTTTAAAATAAAATAATCATCATCCACATGGAGTCGGGCACCTCCAACACATGCTTCTAAACGCATCAATCGCTTTTTCTGGTGTCAAAAATAGTCACCCACGTAATTTACTCTTTATTTACGAGAATAAAAAGAAGTCAGGACTATATGGTGGATGGCTCATCAGATCGACGTTTTCAATGCTCGAAAAGTTCTATGTCCGCTATGTCTGCTCAGTTAACTTTACTGAAAATGATTACGAAAGGGACTTACAAAATGAGTTATCAGGTGTTTTTTCAAATTAACCACCAAATTTAAATTTTAGGTTTACCTTTAAAAAAGATTCTTAATAAAAATGTTGTTCCCACCCTATTATTATTTAACCAGAAGCCACCAACAGAAGCAGGATTATCTAGATCAAAAAGACTTCATTCCGAAAAATGCCAAAAAAGAAGCTCAGCAGGTATTGTATGAGCTTTTAGCAACAACATCGAATGCCACAAGTGAAATTCTAGAGAACAATCCATCTCCAGAACCCATGCCAGAACCCATCTGATTGTGATTCTTTTTGAAAAGGGCAAGAGGTGGTAAAAAATTTTGCAAAAAAATATTTTAACAGATTTTTGTAAGTTGAGAACGATACTTCGTATGAACACAAATTTAAAAGCAAAATATAACGTTAGTCTAAAAAGAAAATATTTGCAAGATGATACCCGCAGAAAAAAATTTAAAAAGCATGGTAAACTTGTAAAACAAATTTTTAAGATTTAAGTATATGTAGTAATAGTTGAGGGGGGGGGGGGGGGAAGGTTTATGTCTCCGGGATATTCAGGGTCTTTCGGACGATCTTGCAAGTTTCAAGTATTACGGACTTTTGGATTTTTGTAACGATGGTTTTATTCGTTATATTTAGTCTTTCCAGGTATCCTGCAAGCTTCTTGGTAGCCCAGTGGCCGATATAATTACAGGGATAACATGTACTGCTTTTAGGGTGAGTATTTTTTTATATTTCTCTGCCAAGTCGTAATACTTATTAATTTTTTCTCTCTCTTTCTGTTCCAGGTTGTGGTCCGAGGGATGTGAGACGTCGATGAAATACGCCTTTTTATTAGCCTTATCCAGCAGAATAATGTCTGGTCTATTGCTGGCTATTGGTTTATCTGTTACTATAGGTGTATCCCAGTATAGCCGATAATTTTCGTTCTCAAGAACTGTAGCCGGTATGTATTTAAAATATGGACTGTATTTTCCCTCTCCTAGGTTGCATAGCATTGCTAGTTCATGGTGTACAATATTTGCTGTTAAATTGTGCCTTTTGGTGTATTCAGACGGAGCTAGCGTCTGACATCCTGCTATTACATGTTCGATGGTCTCTGGCACCCGTCCACACATACGACATTTATCATCATCTATTCTGATCTTTTGGATATACTTCTTATAATTCCTAGTCGCTATGCTTCCATCCTGAATAGCTGTGATAAATCCTTCAGTTTCAGCGAATAGCTGCCCCTTAACTAACCAATTTGTTGATTCGCTCCCAGCAGTTTTTAAACTAGCTGGATATTTTCCATGAAGGGGCTTAATCAACCACTTCTCTTTTACCTCATCAAGTGTTGGTATCTCTTTTATTTCATTTTTTCTGAGATCTACAGCTGAGTATCTATCCGACTGACAAGCGAGCTTATGCAACGTCGAAGTATCTTTTTTACGGTGGAAGAACTTCTTTAACTGATTTACTTGACGCCTATGCAGTATGTTGAGGTCAGCCAATCCTCTTCCGCCCGTCGATCTTGGTAAGTATAGCCTTTCAGTGCATGCCTTAGGATGGTGAATTCTATGCTCTGTCATGAGGGTCCTTATTTTCCTGTTCAGCCTCTCCAAGTCAGTGTTAGACCATTTTAATATACCAAACGTGTACGTGATTACCGGTACCGCCCATGTGTTTACAGCTTTAATTTTGTTTTTTTAGTTTAATTCCGTTTTTAATATTTTTATCACCCTGTTTTGCAGTTTAGTTTCTATATTAGCCTTAGCATTGTTCTGATTAATATTAAGATTCTGCTCATATCCTAGATATTTATAATACGCGTTGTTAAGATACATTATTACGGTTTCAGATTCCAGCTTATCATAAGTTTTTGGTATACCTTTATGAGCTATAAGTTTGGCACACTTATCCAACCCGAATCTCATTTTGATGTCATCTGAGAATTGTTGTGTGAGTTGGATTAATCTATTCAGTGTGTTTTCAGATCCCGCATATAGCTTCAGATCGTCAACGTAAAAGAGGTGGCTTAGTTTATACTTTTGGTCTCCATTTTTCAGCTCGTATCCTAGGTTCGATCTTTTTAAGGCCCAGGAGAGGGGATTCAGGCTCAGGATAAACCATATAGGGCTTAGCGCATCGCCCTGGAAGATTCCACTTCGTATTGGTATTTCTTCGGTGTTCACAGATCCAGTATCAAGGTTTACAACTAATTTGGTCTGCCAGTTTTTCATACACCTTTCTAATAGATTGACTATCTTCTCATCGATTTTATAGAGTCTTAAGCATTCAATTAGCCAAGAGTGTGGCACCGAATCGAAGGCTTTTTGATAGTCAATCCATGCCACTGCAATATTGCGTGATCTAAGACGGGCATCGTGCGTAGTAATGGTGTCTATAATCAGTTGTTCCTTGCAGCCCTGAGACCCATAACGACATCCTTTTTGCTCTTCTGTTAAGATATGGTGTCTTTCTAGATGCTTAGATACCTTTGTGGCTATTATTGAGGTGATTATTTTATATAGTGTCGGAAGGCAAGTTATTGGTCTATAGTTCTTAGGGTTTTCTGTTTGATCTGCCTTTGGCACCATGTAGGTAATACCTTTTGTTAGAAATTCTGGCAAGTCACTATCGCCATCCAATATTTTGTTAACCTCGCTTGTCAAATATTTGGTTACAGCTACTTTCTTCCACCAGTAGTTGTGCAGGTGGTCTCGTCCTGCAGCCTTCCAGTTATGTGCCCTTCTTAAAGCCGCTATTACGTCTTGTTCCTCTACTTTTATAGGCTCCATGTCCGCTATAGTGGCGCAGTTATTTTTTTCCTCTTGTATATATTATTATTATTATTATTATTATTATTATTATTATTATTATTATTATTATTACTACTACTATAAAATATAATTTTATTGTGGATATCTCTCTTTTTACTAACTAAACCAATATACCGTGGGCTTCCATTTCGTACCATATAGCGCGGACTCACCGGAGATGAACCCACGTCGGGGTTGTACCAACAATTTACGTTGGTATCGATGGTCGCGTAATCCCTAAAGGTGCCACACACGTTGTTGCGGGCGACGTAAGCGCCGCACCCGCGAACTGTCAAAACGGCAACCAGCAATGCGGCGATCATGGTTTCGCGACGAACGGATACCGGCTAGTGGTCGGACGTCGGAGGCAAAAATGCACGAGGCCGGCCGTCATCTCGTAAAGTGTGGCAAGGCGAGTAAGTCGCCGCATCAAAGTTCAAGTCGGATCGGCCGAAGGTGAACCATTAATTCGGAAAAATACCTTGCGAATATGTTACGCGTTTTATCAATTAACGAGTGTTAACGCGAGATATGGGAAATCGCGTCGCTAGATCTGTCGGAACGGTTGTAGAATAGAATAGAATTTATTGACCACGTTTTCTTGATACAATTACTTCTTCTTCTTCTTCCGTAGCGTCACAACCCTTCGTGGGTCTTAGCTGCATCTACGACTCGTCTCCATCTGTCCCTGTCCAAAACAACCTCCTTCCAGTTCCGTACTCCCAAGATTTTTACATCCTCTTCGATATTGTCCCTCCATCTGAGCCTTGGTCTTCCTAAGGGTCTCTTTCCTGCTGGGTTTTCTTCCCATATCCTCTTTACAAGACGTTCATTCGGCGATCTCTGCACGTGTCCAGCTCACCTGAGCCTTTGTGCTTTTATTTCGTTTACTAAACTCGGTCTTTTGTACATGTCGTTAAGCTCCGCATTCGTTCTTATTCGATATTGACCCGTTCTCTCATCTATTGTTGGTCCGAAGATTTTCCGCAACATCCTTCGTTCAAAGCGTCTTAACACTAGTTCGTTCTGCTTTGTCGTTGTCCATGTTTCCGAGCCATACATTACGATTGGCTTGATTACTGCCGAATATATCCGTAGTTTTGAGTTCCTAGATATCAGTCGGGACTTAAACAGGTTCTGCAAGGCGAAAAAACATTTATTGCCCTTTTGCTTTTATTTCGCTGGTGATATCGTTATCCGAAGTTATAACTGCTCCTAGGTACTGAAATTGGTTTACGCATTCAAAATTGTGGGTGTCCATGGTTATGTTCCGTCCTATTCTGCCCCTTCCTGCTCTCCGTCCGGCCCACATATATTTGGTCTTGTCCTCGTTGATCATGAGTCCTACCTTCTTGGTCTCCTTCTCTATGTTCATGAACATTTCTTTTGTTTTAATCGTACTGCTTCCTACCGTATCAATGTCATCGGCATATGCCAAAATCATTTCTGGGCCCTTATTTGTAAATATTTCCAAGCCAATATTCGCTTCTTTGATGGCCATGTCCAGCACTATGTTGAAAAGCAATGGTGAAAGTCCATCGCCCTGTTTTAGGCCATTGTTAATGGAGAATGCCTCGGTGTTGTTCTTTCCTACCCTAACTTTGGCTTTAGAGTTTTCTATGCATAACTTGGTTAGCCTTATGATCTTTTTTGGTACCCCTATGCCTTCCAACGCTTGCCAGACACTTTCCCTGGTGATGCTATCATATGCTTGGCGGAAATCTACGAACAGTTGGTGAACCTCTCTGTTAAACTCCCAGCTTTTCTCTAGGAGCTGCCTTATGGTGAATATTTTATCTGTTGTTGATCTCTTGGGTCGAAACCCGCATTGGTAGTCCCCTAAGTTGTCTTCTGCCTATGGGGATATGCGTCCTCTTAGTACATTTGACAGAACCTTGTATGTTATATTTAGCAGGGTTATTCCTCTATAGTTTTTACAGGCCATCCGGTCTCCTTTCTTATGAATGGGGACGATGGTACCCTCATTCCACTCCTTTGGTAGGGCTTCTGTTTTCCATATGTTTTTCAACAGCTCCAGTATGGCAGTATCTAGATGTTCCCCTCCATATTTTATGCATTCCGCCGTAATGGAGTCCTCACAATTACGGCAAGTCATAAATACATAGAAAAATATGTGCGGCAGGCAGTTCCAGTAAAAATCTAAAAATGCCAAAAATTGATGATTTGGATAGGGCAATGTTGCAGTGGTTCCAACAGCAACGTCTTAAAAATGTACCACCCTCTGGACCTACCGTAAAATTAAAAGAAGAAAAGTTTGCTGAGCAGCTTGACATTATCGATATCAATTCTTCGGAAGAATACTTGGGGAACAGAGACGTGGTATAAATTATGGACAGATAAGTGGCGAAGCCGATGATGTCGACAGAAACGTCACTAACGATTGGCCGGAGAAGACTTGGCCAAAACTAGCAGAAAAGTACCCTGCTGACGACACTTTTAATGCTGACGAAGCTGGTATTTTTCACAAAATCACGCCAGATAAAACTCTTAAATTTCGAAGTGAAAAGTGTGTGCAGATGTGTGTGTGGAGATACGGAAAAGAGATGCAGAATTAAAAGAATTAAAATATTACTTCTCTTAGATAACTTCCCTGCACATCCCCATATTCCGAATCTACGGAAAACAACAAGTGTATTACAGCCGATGGACCAGAGCGTAATAAAAAGTCTTAAGAGTCTATACAGGAAAAACATTTTAATGGAAATGATCGAGTCCGAAGACAATTCTTCCATTAATATGTTAGATGCAGTCAACTTATTTGTAAACCTTGGAAAGAGGTGGCAGCAGAAACAATTCAACACTCCTATTGTCATGTAGGACTTATCACAGAGACAGAAGATGATCAGCCACTAAGCGAGTTTACGAGCAATTACGTTTACAAGTGAGGAGTTGCAAGATTTTGTTTTTTATTACAACAGCAGACTTGACAGAGGAAGCCATATTACAACAACCAAGAAAGGGTGAGGAAGAGCACCAAGAGGAAGATGAAGAAGTTGATCTGGGACCGCCACCAACCATTCAACAAGCCCTATATTCAGTTAAGCTGCTAGAGAAATTTTTTATGTATCATGGGGAAGATGCCGCTCTCGAAGAAATGGTGAAAATACAAGCCAAAGTACGAGATGCGTATTGGCATACTAAAAAAATTCAAAAGAAAATGAATGAATGAATAAAATATTCCTAAATAATTAAATATTACAGAACACAGAAAGTACACATCGGGAGTACCCATTTATTTCCCGACCGAGTAAAATCAGTGCATTTATAGGAATGTTAAAATGTTTTTTTTTATTTTCTATTACTTAGAACTTTCACGTTAGCTGGTAGTTTATGTTTAGTGAATTTATTTGACTTTTGGTATATTTGAATCTTGAAGCACGAAGTAGCTTGTTATTTCTAGTTAAATAGTCACGGTAAGAGGAGTTCCGACTGACGCTGTCTATGTTTTTGTGTATTTCTAATGAATGATAATAAATATGCATACAAGGAAGTGGCATAATTTCCAACTTCTTAAAAATTGGTTGACAGTACTCCAGATAACCTGCACCGGCATTCAAACGACCAACTTTCTTTTGGAGTTTAAATGCCTGGTCTGCTGTGTGCAAAATTACCCCAGAAAACTATGCCGTAAGTTAGATGAGAGTGATAAAGCGAAAAATAGGTAACTCGCAATATGCCCGCAGTAAAAAGTCCTTTAAGGTTGCGAATTATAAAAATATTAGAGGCAAGTTTTTTACACAACATGTTAATATGAGGGGCCCAATTTCAACTATCGTCAAGCGTTACTCCCAAGAGCCTTACATTCTTGATTATTATTAGTTGAGAAAACAAGACGTTCTGTCTTATCGGATTTTAGTTTAACATTAGCTCAACATTACAAACATTGTCCATAAGTTCATTGTAGTTTTACGATGTATCGTCCTCATAAAATGTACATCTATTGGGGAACCGAAAATGATACAAGTCATGGTGAGCAGTGGCGGACCCAAGACGGAGCCCCGAGGCACGCCACTGCTCACAACCCTCAACTCCGATATGCTATTCTTAAAGACGACACACTGTCTTTTGTCAGTTAAATATGACCGGATAAGATCCTGAGGGTGACCACGACATCTACCAAGATTCTCCAGAAGAGTATAGTCCCTTCGCAGATAAATCGTTAGATCGAAAGACTATGTTTAATGTCATGAAACTAACTGTAACTAACTATCCACCCTTATTTATTGCATCTGATAATAAATGACGATACTTACTGAGCAATTTATTTAAGAAATGCATCGATACATTTGTACAAGGCGTGTTCAAAAAGTAAGGTGACTTAAGTTTTACAACTTTTATTTCTGTTGCAAGGAAATTCAAATATCGTTGGTCATTCAAGGATCCTTCCACCATATTGTTCAACATACCACACCATACATGAACTGACGTCCGTCCTTGGATTTTCACTCCCTGCATTTTGTGTGGATTATTGGTGGACCAAAAATTTTTATTCTTCCGGATATTTTTTTAACGTCAGGTATAGAATATTCAGGATTTTCTAAAAATTATGAAATATAAAAATTAAGAAAGTAGAACTCAAAGAAGAAGTAAATTAAAATATCGAAGTCTTCATCAAAATTTCTTTCTATTGTCCTGGTCTTCCATATGACTCTATTTCCGTCCTCAAATTGTTTAATTACATTGTTAATTTTTCTTCCTCAGTATTAGCCATTTGAAATATCTGAAGTATTTAACTTACGCTGCAGATCTTTGGTTTTGATTAGTCGTCAAAACTACAATATTGTTAAAACAATTGCAATCATAGATAATGTGGTTGCTATCAGAAATCGAACGATAATTATGTTTAAACTGAAATATCTCAATATCAATAAACTAATGTTTTTGAAATCAGGAAAAAAACAGCTACGATTTATGCCAATAATATATAAGGCATTCCATTTTAAAAAAAGGTTGTTGCTGTCATTTTGACAGCTTGCGATAGGCTTTTGTTTTTTCTGACATATACGTATTTACGCTTTTTTTTCTATATTTCAAAATTCACCCTGTAGGTGGGTGTCAAAATATAATGAATGGAATCCAAAAGAAATCAAATGTTGTGGCACTTTTTTCAACTAATTAGTTGTTAATTACTTAAGAATACCATGGCAATTATTAATTTTGCTACTACGTAGAAGAACATATATATACAGAGTGCATCTGAATATAAAATTTGTCCATAGAACCGCATTAAGACATTGTTATCTTTTTAAAATCACTCTGTATCTTGAGAAAAAAGCAATTTAAGCGACACGTTATGCACAAAATGCTTCACCATTAACACGATTGATTGATGGCAATTAGTGCTACTCTTTTTAAATTTTTGAAAAATGTCAACTGCAATTATACAAATGCTACGACATTAATTAACTATGCAATTTTCAATTATCCCTACCATCGGGCAGATAATGAAAATGAAATAGTTCTTGTTTTTGATTTAAGTAGACATTTATTAAAAAATTTGCTTGTTGAGGTGCTTATTTATGTTAGCGATCACGGTCGCTGTTAATTATTACTGCGCGGTTGGCAAACTAATCTAAGCAAGGGTTTAAAAATTAAATTAATACGGAAAGGTTTTCACGGACGTCACTTTAGTCACAAGCGTCTGAATTATAGTAGGCTTAGCATTGTTTCTTCATAGTATTTTAGAGCAAAATATTTAGCTTTTAAACTAAACCCCTTTACAGAGAAAACTCATAGTTTCCTGCCTAATTCCTTTATTTCATTGAACAATTAAAGAGCAGTTAGTTTCGACGTTGAATCCCTCTTAACATTATGTCAGATATATTAAAATATGAGAACTTGGAATCAAACATTCTCACCTTGATTAGAAAAGGCTTGCCTGGCACAAACTAACCAAAACTAACCAGGAAGAACTACGGGTTCCCCATTGTAACCAGTCATCGCAAAAATTTTTGTGGACGCATTTGAATAGAAAACGTTATTGAAATTACCGTTATTGAAAATTACCGTGTAAGTCATATCTTTGCACTTTTGTTAAATGTAGGTTAGATTTGCCGAATTTTATTATTTTAATTACTGTTCTACTATTTTAATTTTTGTTTTTGTTATTGTTAACCTATTGTTAGCTCGTTTAACTACGATATTTGTTCTAAAATTTTCCTTATCGGACCTTCTCAATCATTCCAAATCTCCTTCCTTTCCTGGGTTTCTTGGGTTTCGGGAACACGAAAAAGTCGCAAGGTGCCGTATCCGGTGATTATGGTGGCTAAGGTATGATTGTGGTTTTGCTTTTGAACAAAAAGTTGGACACAATAAATGGTGAGTAAGCACCACAATCAGTTTTCCTACTACAAACGGCTTATAACTTCAAGGTGATTATCTTTATTGACCGTACGACCTTGTGCTATAATTCTACGCCACGATAATCAAAGAAAGCAGTAAGCAAAACCTTGCCATTTGATTGAACTTTTTCTTGGCGATTCTGAGTTCTTTCAATGGGTATTTCATTTTTTACACAAAATTTTGTGGAAATTCTTTGATCCCTTTTGTTCTTTACAGCAGAAAACCGTCGAGCACACAGAAGGCGTCTAACGCTTCTGTCTCACAAAAAAAAATTAAAAGTAAAAGTGTACCAACATACCATAAAAAATATCGAAGATCGAATGTACGTAGCCCTCCCAATTACAAAAGTTGCATTATTTTTTGAGCACACCTCGTAGCAAGTCATATTTTCGTAATTTTGTTAAACATAGATTAGCTTTGTCAATCTTATTGTTTTAAATATTGTTCTACTATTTTAATTTTTGCTTTTGCCTACCTTTTTGCATGCATTATTTTATTCACAGCAACATTAAAATAGTTACTGTTACTGTTACGTAGGTTTGGTCTGTTCATAGATATAAGAAAGTGACCAATTGCTTTTGAGTGGGATTATCCAAGGGTCGTCATCAACATACAATGGAACAAGATTATTACCTAAAGTTTCGGAATTTAAATTCAGGTAAAGTATTTTTATACCTACCTGTGTTTAATATTCTTTGGTTTGGTGTACTACTTAGATTAAGTTTATTAGTAATCATTCTTATTTCGTGGGTAACAGCGTGTGTGGAATCGTGTGCGAATTATGCAAAATATATGCGAGTCTAGTGTATCTCAGGAGATGATCCCGCCCAAATGTAGAAAACACTATTCTATTGAGACTAAGGAAGTTATAAACAATGTTTATTTGACTCTCATTGAACGTGGTGCCAGCAAGCAAGCATCTTTAGAAGAAACGGCCACATTGACGAAAATTCCAACATCAACTGTATGGAAAATTGTGAATAATCCCATTTCAGCGAGGAAAAAAAGAAGCGATGCTGACATTTTCTCGAGCGTAGATGAAAGTGATCAAGATATAATACGGCGTAAAATTTACCGGTTATACGAGGCGCAAAGCGTGCCTACAATATATATCTTCATTAAGAGTCTTGAAAAAGATGAAACCGGTGTTAAATGTAGCAGAACTATCTTATGGAAGTGTATTCAACACATCTGTCTTAGATTGTAAAAAATTGACAAAAGGCAAGTTTTAATGGAATCTTTTAGAATTCGAAAATGGCGACTGGAATATCTAGAAAAAATTAGGATTTACAGAGAACAACAAAGGCCAATTATTTACTTGGTTTAAACCTGGTTCGACACTTATGATACCCCGGAAAAGGGTTGGGTTGACTCAACTAATAAGTGTAAAACAAACGCGCCATCAAAAAGAGGTAAAAGAATAACTATTTTGCGTGCTGGCTCTAAAGATGGTTGGATTCCAAATGGACTTTCTCTATCTGCCTAAAATATTAAAGATTCTTCTCTGGATTACTATGAAGACACCATCGCTGATTTATTTGAAAGTTGGTTTAAAAACAAACGAGTTCCAAACATTCCTCCTAATAGCGTCATTGTAATGGACAATGCAAGTTTTCACAGTAGACAGTTGACTAAAACCCCCTCCTTATGTGACACAAAAGGAATAATCCAAAACTACATGTATATTAAAGAGATTTATTTTCACAAAGATTATACCAAAAAGCAATTAATTGAAGTTCTACAAAGCTTAAACCTACAATAGGAATACTTCTGTGATAATTATGCAAAAAATCCAGCGCACACAATTTTAGGGTTTTTAAGGCACCTTACCACTGTATATTTAATCCCATTGAACATGCTTGGCACCAACTGAAATCTGCCATTCGTCGTAACAATGTTTTTCCCCGTGTTAACTCGAATGTCCTCCAACTTATAGAAACCGAATTTTTTAACATCCCTCCACAAAGTTGGGCAAATTCTGTTAAACATATAGAAAACGCAGAACAATCGTATATCCGCATTGCGATTAATATGGAACAAATAATAATTAGAACAGGCGATGATACTGATATATTATGTGAATAATTTTTAGTAATTTAAGTAGGTAACAAAAATAATTTGTAATTTTATTTTAGATTTAAACATAAATGCATACATAAATAAATAAATATTGTTTAATATCTTACCGAACAAAACCCCAAATAAGTAAATTCTAAGCAAAGTACGGACCTGTTCGGCCATATTTCATTCTTACAGCTTGCCTGGGTCTTTTCTTAATTCGTATCAGTTAGTCATTTTCTTATATCTATGAACAGACTTTACACATTATTATTATTATTATTATTGTTATTACAAAGAATAAAGTGAAGAGGAGAACCTATTATGCATATTGATAGTTAGTAGCATAAGAATGTTATACATATAATAAATATTTAGTTATTGCTGTGAAACAATACACTCTCCAAGCGTCCCCTTTACTTGCAATTTTTTAGTTAGTCACTTTCTTATATCTATGAACAGACTTTACACATTATTATTATTATTATTATTATTGTTATTACAAAGAATAAAGTGAAGAGGAGAACCTTTTATGCATATTGATAGTTAGTAGCATAAGAATGTTATACATATAATAAATATTTAGTTATTGCTGTAAAACAATACACTCTCCAAGCGTCCCCTTTACTTGCAATTTTTAAGTTAGTCACTTTCTTATATCTATGAACAGACTTTACACATTATTATTATTATTATTGTTATTACAAAGAATAAAGTGAAGAGGAGAACCTATTATGCATATTTTTAGTTATTGCTGTGAAACAATACATTCTCCAAGCGTCCCCTTTACTTGCAATTTTTTAGTTAGTCACTTTCTTATATCTATGAACAGACTTTACAGAGTAAAATAGCGTCTCCTTCATCATTTTATTCATACCAAATGAAGAACCTACTTCAAAAATTTAAGTTAGAAGTAGGTACTTGATCCATCCGCAATCCTCTTTTTTAGTTTTCTCTATTGGTTTGCGTGTAGGTTCCCGTATCGTGGTCGGTGCTAATTGTCTATTCTGTGCGCATTTTTCCGTCGAACGAAGAAAAAACCATTTTGCATGCGCGCACAAAGTTGATCGCGCGCTCGTAGCTGAAAGAGCTTTCGGAATTTAGAAAAGTCCCCCTTCGCGTTTAGTTGACGCCGTTTCGTATGGCGGTTCGTGACGGCCGTTTCAAAAAGAACAACGGGATGGAGTTCGGCCTGGCGACGGCGACGAAGACCTATCCAGCGTCGCGCCCCGTTCAGGTAAATTTTCCAAATTCGTGTGTCTCATTTTTCGGTGGTTTTACGGGCCCGCTTATTGCTAATGACTAATGACGCGACGACGCGCTTTTGGCGCCATTTGATTTTTGAAGCTTTTAACTTAACCGAGCGTGCGATAAAAAAAATCGTAAATAAGCCAATGGACTAACAATAACAATAAAAATAGATTGATAATAGCAAACGTGGCAAAAGCAAAAATTAAAATGGCGGGATAGTAATTAAAACAATAAAATTGACAAGGCTAAGCTACATTTAACAGAAGTACAAAAATATGAGTTGCTACGAGGTGTGTTCAAAACGTAAGGTGACTTTTGTAATTGGTCGGGCTACGTACCGTGCGCTCAATTTATCTCGATAACGTTTAGAGATATCAATGAAAAAAAACAGAATGTAAGTTTATTAGCCAAGTTTTTTTCCATGTAACGTACAAAAAAAAACAGTGTCAATTTTCTGACATATAAGCCTGTATATCATACATGTGTTTAATGGAATATCTTATCTCGATTATATTTTATTCTTCTTGACAAATCGGCAAAAATGACTGACAAATAAAAATATTATATTATATTATAGTATATTAGACGTTAACCAGAGTGCAGCGCTCCTTCAAAACAGATATTTCCAAGGCTGCAAAAAAATTTTCAGAAAACGGTAACGTCTTAAATGCTAAAAAGGTATGTCGGAATCACAATGTTTTAAATAAACAAAATAAGAAAAAAAGGACATCCAGTTTCCTCTATTACTTGAGTATGTGAAGAGAGAGCTATTTTTCGGGGATCAATTCACTCAGTTTTAAAAGAATATACGAGGTTAGCGCCAAAATTTCCCGGCCTGACATAGATGCAGCAGCAGTCTTGCGCCAAATGGTTTTTTATTGACAGCATTTTAAACAAGATGTGTCCGAAAAAATGTCGCACATAACGCAAAATGAGTATAGAGCAGTCATAAAGTTTTTGTTAAAAGAAGGGTTAGGCAAGACGTTTTCGAATCGGGCAGGAGTCCCTTGAAGATGATTCAAGAGCTGGTCGACCAGTGGATGTCATAGCGGCAGATATTATTGCGATTGTGGAAGAGGTGGTATTGAGTGATCGACGTTTAAAGGTCAAGGAAATCTCTGAAATTACTAAGCTTTCTGATACAAGTGTTCATCGAATCCTGCATGATCATTTAGGTATGCGTAAGGTTAGTGCAAGATGGGCTCCCAAAAACCTTTCGGCTATTCAAAAACAACGCCGTGTCGAGTGTGCGCGGTCTTTTTTGGAATTCTGTGGGTCGGAATCGAAGCCTGTGATAGAAACTATTGTGACAGGAGATGAAGGTTCTATATTATGACCCTCTATCGAAAGAAGAATCAATGGAGTGGCGTCGTAAGGGTGAAGCACCTCCAAAAAAATTCAGAGTCTGCCATTCAACAAAAAAGGTGATGGCCACGATCTTTTGGGATTGTGAAGGAATTCTTTTGATATATTTTAAAGAAACTAATATCAATGTCAATGGTAAATATTATGCGTCTTTTGCACGATAATGCACTTGTTGCACAAGCTGCCATTTTAGAGCGTGGGTTCCAACAGATAGACCATCCTCCCTATAGTCCAGATATGGCCCCCAGCGACTATTATTTGTTTGGATATTTGAAAAAGGACTTACGTGGACGGCGGTTTAACGACGAAGTTGAAGTTAAAAGAGGCTGTTTTAGCTCATTTTGCAGACAAAGAGAATATTTTGTTTCTTTCATATTCAGGCAGGGAAATTTTGGCGCTGCCCTCGTAAATATTTAAATTTCGTAAAACTCAAGAACTAAATAGACTTAATGAGAATAGTAATTTTTTGAAAAACACTTTATGGACTGATGGAAGCTCATTCACCACAAAAAAGGGTTCTAATAGACAAAATACGCGATTTTGGTCTTTAAATAATCCTAGACAAATACACGAACCAATCAATTAATGTATGTTGTGGTGGTGGTCGATATTTCTAAATCAAAAGTTAACTCGAGATCATTATGTGCGACTCTTAGAGTACCAAATAGAACAATATATAGAAGAGTTAATACCACCAGTTTTTCTAAACCTGACATAGATGAAGATACCCTCGGAGGTGATTGTGATATATCTCAGCTTAATGACTCAGTGAGTTTTAGCATGTAGACTTTCAAGCAACTGGAACAACACGTTAAAACTCACATTTCGGGAAGCACGAAATTATAGGCTATTTTGATCTAAGAAAAAGGACTAACCAAAAACTGTGCCCCCGAATCAACAAATATTCTTCGCAATTGTCTTATCAATCCACAAACAATTCTCTTATGAGCTTTGCATATTACGTTAGGAGCGATAAAGCAGTGCGTTAAGGCTTTAAATAAGGATGTGGCAACCTTCTCTATATAAAAAATTAAAGGGAGCAATTTTTGTAAGTGAATAAATACCATGATGGAATCTGAAAAGGCCGCATGAGTTTCATTTACTGATGTTACAAAGGGTTTTCTTTTTTTAATATATATATAAATATAATTTAGATTAAAAGAAATATATATATATATATATATATATATATATATATATATATATATATATATATATATATATATATATATATATATATATATATATATATATATATATATATATATATATATATATATATAATAAAACAATTTTTTTCTCATCCAATTTGTATCGTTTGCCGTCGGGAACAGTTTTTGTGGGACGCTGCAAATTTTAAAAAAATACTTAATTACAATTAAATGGAGGCGGCAGGGGGGGACTTTATAGTATCTGCGAATAGATCTCATCGACCTCCATCTTTCATAAAAATTTCAACCTTCTCGGAGCAACGTAGGTATTTTAAAAAATTAAAAATGTAAATTTTCGGGAAAAATCCAGACCAAACCTATGAAATTTTGGATCGAGGTCGATATTAACCGAACCCGCTGAAATTTGGCACGAAGATAGGCGTCGGGGGGTATTTAAAAAATCATAAAATCATAAAAAAGACATGATATTGTCATGTAAAAATATATAATTTCGTGAAAATCTGAACTTTTAGTTCTTATTTATTTTGCTACGAACTTGCCCCACCCGGCACCATTTTTCGAAAGCAATCTTATTATTTTTTGTTTTCTCCCAAAATCCAAAAGCCTTTCTAGTTAATTCTGACAAGTTTTTGACTCCACTTATGAATTGGGAAACTGCTGATTGCGGTATAAAGATTTCGTTACATAAGATTAATTGTGGGCTCTAAACAAAAAAAAATCGAGAATATTTTAGGTTTAATAATTAATTTCTCGAGTAGTACTCAAAATAAACCGTCTGCCGCATACATTATTCGCAGTTTATCAATTCAGAGCAGTGCTGAGCCTATGCAAATGCCCTTATCTACCCACATAATAATTTGGCTTGGCACTGTTCGTTTCCTTTTTCACTGTAACCTAAATAAAGTTTAATTTAACCATTTAGCGTCAACTACCGAATATTATCAATTTCAAAAATATATGTGGTCCATAATAGAAAATAATTTTATACCTACCTGTGTTTAATATTCTTTGGTTTGGTATACTACTTAGTTTAAGTTTATTAGTGATCATTCTTATTTCGTGTGTGGAATCGTGTGCGAATTATGCAAAATATGTGCGAGTCTAGTGTATCTCATGAGATGCTCCCGCCCAAATGTACAAAACACTATTCGATTGAGACTAAGAAAGTTATAAACAATGTTTATTTGATTCTCATTGAACGTGGTGCCAGCAAGCAAGCATCTTTAGAAGAAACGGCCACATTGACGAAAATTCCAACATCAACTGTATGGAAAATTGTGAAAATCTCATTTCAGCGAGGAAAAAAAGAAGCGATGCTGACATTTTCTCGAGTGTAGATGAAAGTGATGAAAATTTACCAGTTATACGAGGAACAAAGCGTGCTTATATTAGATATCTTAATCAGGAGAATTGAAAAAGATGAAACCGGTGTTAAATGTGGGCAGAAATGTATTCAACACATGGGTTTTGGATTTAAAAAATTTGACAAAAGGCAAGTTTTAATGGCATCTTCTAGAATTCGGAAATGGCGACTGGAATATCTAGAAAAAATTAGGATTTACAGAGAACAACAAAGGCCAATTATTTACTTGGATGGAACCTGGCTCGACATTTATGATACCCCGGCAAAGGGTTGGGTTGACTCAACTGATAAGTGTCAAACAAACGCGCCATCAAGAAGAGGCAAAAGAATAACTATTTTGCATGCTGGCTCTAAAGATGGTTGATTCCCAATAGACTTTCTCTGTCTGCGAAAAATATTAAAGATTCTTCTCTGGATTACCATGAAGACACCAACGCTGATTTATTTGTAAGTACTACTGCAAACTAGTTCCAAACATTCCTCCTCATAGCGTCCTTGTAATGGACAATGCAAGTTATCACAGTAGTAGACTAAAACTACATGTATAATAACGACATTTATTTTCACAAAGATTATACCAAAAAGCAATTAATTGAGGTTCTACAAAGCTTAACCTACAAAAGGAATACGTCTGTGATAATTATGCAAAAAATCTAGGGCATACAGTTTTAAGGCCACTGTATATTTAATCCCATTGAACATGTTTGGCACCAACTGAATTCTGCCATTCGTCGTAACAATGTTTTTCCCCGTGTTAACTCCAATGTAATCAAACTTATAGAAACCGAAGTTTTGAACATCCCTCCACAAAGTTGGGCAAATTCTGTTAAACATATAGGAAAAGCAGAAGAATCGTATATCCATACTGCAAATAATTTAGAACAAATAATAATTAGAGCAGCGATAGTGATACTGATATATTATAAGTCGGGGCGCGGAAAAACGTCGTAAGAAGGGCAATACGAAAACCGTTATGTAAGGAGGTCAGGCTCTGAGTCGCGCCGGGGTGCAACAACTCCGTTGTTTTGATGCGAAGTGTCCCGTTGCGATGGCGGTTAATGTCACAACTCCGCGGGACTCTGCCGCCTCCCCGCAGCCCCCCCGTTTAGCCACTTTAGGATTTGCCCCGGCTATTTTACCAGGAAGAAATAAGGGGTTGCTAATGGCGGTCGTATCGTAACAGCCGTTGACCTCTTTGCGCGTCCATCGCAAGAGCAATAGGGAACTTGCCCATCTTTTTTTTATTTTACTAAAATGTGTATTAATATATAAATGCACCCTTTCGCAAATATTTATTTATTTGTTCGTTAATTTGTTCATTCATTCATTCATATATTTATTTATTTGTCAAATTATATAATATTGTCAAAAACTTTCAATTAGTAATAACAAAATAAATGAGAACTAAAATTTCAGATTCTCACGAAATTATATATTTTCACATGTTAACGTTGTTGCGAGAATTTAAGTTCAATAAAGGAGGGGTATTTAAATCTAATTGGTCGTTAAGCAATACATTTGAATGTCTCATTTTGTTAATCTCCATGGCTTCCAATAAATTTAGTTTTCTGCTTTTTGTGGCCACACGTAAATTATCAAAATTGTCGTCAAAAATGTAAGTATCAATGTGTGTATATATGAATAAAAAACTTTTATTACGATTTTTGTTTTTGTGCTATGGTTAAACAATTATAGAATTTCTATTGCATGTTGCATTTTTTGTCCATTTCTATGCATACATTCTGAAAATTTTATGTTTTAAAAGAAGAAAAACAAAAAAAAAATATTTAAACAATTACGTATGTCGCCAATAATAACAAAACAACAACAATAATAACAAGTTGCAGGTGCAAGCTAGACTCGTGCTGTTGCTGGTTGCCGTCTTTGGAATACGGACCCTCAGAAGCGAAACGTTCACACTCGGGTACCTCACAGGATCGCAAAGACCGCCAGGTGAGTATTTGCTAACTTAAATTAAAAAAAAATGTTATATTATGATAAAAATTTTAATAAAATATATACAAAAATAAAATAAAAAACAACTATAACGTGCTATAACTAATATTGCCAAAAGTTGCATGTGTTACTGTTATTTCAAAAACATTAGCAAAATGTTATTCAGGAAAGTTGTCTAAAATTAAAAGTTATAACCTGCTATAGTCTGTTCATAGATATAAGAAAGTGACTAGCTGATACGAATTAAGCAAAGACCCGGGCAAGCCGTAAGAATGAAATATGGCCGAACAGGTCCGTCCTTTTCTTAGAATTTAATTTTTTCGGGTTTTGTTTAATTATTATTTGTTCTATATTATTTTCTATATGTTTAACAGAATTTGCCCAACTATGTGGAGGGATGTTAAACACTTCGATTTCTATAAGTTTGAGGACATCGCAGTTAACACTGTTAAACTGTATTTTCTATTACGGACCACAATTTTACCTGAATTTAAATTCCGAAACTTTTGGTAATAATCTTGTTGCATTGACGTGGCCTGGCTCACGTCAAGCCTTACAACTTTCGCATTAAAGATTATTTTCTAACATTTAAAGTCAAAAATAATAATAATAATGTATCGCTAAGTACGGAACATCGTTTTGTTGGGCAGGTGACCGGGAATATTCGCGTCCAGGCTTGACGATCTCGGGGGCCATATCTTTGGCGGTGGAACAAGTGAACGGGGGTCGTTTAGCCCAACTGGGTCACCAGCTGAACTTTGTGGTCGCCGAAACGTACGGCGTGGAAGTCATAAGCGTTCAGAAGACCGCCGAACTGTGGACCAGAAACGTTTCGGCCTACATCGGACCACAGGAGACCTGCGAGCACGAAGCCTTCATGGCGGCCGCTTTTAACGTGCCCATGATTTCGTACGTACGTATTAACGAGTCGCGGTTTAAGAGAAAATGGCAGAGATTATTTTTAAGTTAGTGTGTTTGAAATGTCGTTAATTGAACATACTATTACTACAATTATGTGATAAATAAATTGGTACATTAAAAATTTCAAGAGCTATAGGCAATTAAACATTGTAAAACGTAGTGGTTAGCTTTTTGCTTATAGCTGATAACTTTTTTGAATTAAAAAAAAAAGTTTCTTAAGAAATAAGGATATTTACTAAAAAAAAGTTCTAATTCCCCAATCTGTACCTCCGTTATTAATAATTTTAATTTAACGTTGAGAATTATACATACAAAAATATAGTAAGTTACAATTAAAAAAAGTTTATTGTCTATAAAGCTGAGTTAAAAATAAAAAAAAAGTTTAATCGAAACACATCAAAAAACCGATTCCCGTTGAAATGTTTGACTTAAGTTAATTTTCTAATAAACCAGATCACTGTTAATTAACAACTTTTTCTGGGATTTCCTTTATCACTGCAAATTAAAAAAAAAACATTTCAATAATTGGCACAAAATTTTTTTCACTTCGTGGATTAAATTAACAAAAAAAAATCACCATAATGTTGTTTTTTTTTTAATTGTTATTAACTCGCCATTTTTATGTTAACAAAATGACATTTATTAAGTAAAAAAAAACAAAATGGACTATTTCGATCTTAAAAAAAACAACTCCATGAAGGAACTGTCATTTATGATTTACGACGTTTTCCTAATTTTCAAAACTTTCAAAAAAAAAAAGAGAAAAGTTAACAATTCGTTTAGGACAAATGGTTAATATAATAAACAATGAAATTGTTAATGAAAACTGCCAATAATGATTAAAAAAAAATCATAACTAATTATTTAAACAATAGCTACATGAAGACAGAAAATGACAGTTCTTCGTGAAGTTTTTTTCTAAATATTGAAATAGTTCATTTGCTTATAAAAATTTTATAAACAAATTTTTTCTTAGTTAATAAATGAAAAAAAAACATCACGGTGAATTTTCTTTTTTTTGGTAACTTATTTGGTAAGTATAGTTTACGAGTATACCAGAAATAAATTTAATAATTAATTATTATTTAAATTATTATTATTATTTAAAAAATAATAATTTGCAATGATAAAGGAAGTTCCGGAAAAATTTATTAATTAATTATTAATTAAAGTTAACTATTATAAAAAATTTCAACGGCAATGAATTTTTTTGAAATATTTAGATTATACCATAATTTTTTTAGATTTTTAAATCTACTTTATCTATCCTAAAATTTGTTTTATTGTAACTTGTGACGCCTTGCGCGCCACCTCAATATGGCGCCTGAACGGCAATTTTCAACGTCAAATTAAAATTATTAATAATGGAGGTACGGTTTCGGGAAGAGGAACATTTTTTTTAGTAAATTTCCTATTCTTTAAGGATCTTGTTGAAAATCCAAAAAAATATATCGGTTTTATAACTATAAGCAAAAAACTAAACATTGCTTTTTACCATCTTTAATTGTTTATAACTTTTAAAATTTTTAATGTACCAGCCAACCATGACTAAAGTCATATCATATCTAGAAAATATATTACATATTATAAAATATAAATATATAATATATTAAATATTATATAAAAGAAGCCTCGAAGCTATTTTTTTCTTCTGCAACTGTTGCTGGAAATGAAAGAATGCTACGAAAATTTCTACTCTTCGATGATTTGCGGTGACTTAAAAATTGTGGGACATTTACTAGGTCAGCAGCCAGTAAACACGAAGTATACGAAGTAAACGGAGAGGAAGAACAAATTGACAAATTGTTATTTAATTTTAATTTTTTTTAATTCGGTGTTTCTTCTTGGACTCTTAAAAGCTTAAAAATTGTTGGACTGCGTTATCGGCACGCCAATGTACAGTTCATCCCTCAATATCGTCCCCGCACCTGACACCCTGTCGCTTTATCCCACACCTGACCCCACACACACGGCTTATCCCACTTCTGACGCCACCATCGAGAACGGTACGTGCGTAGTAAGTGTAATGCGTTTCGTGAAGGTCCGCACGGTGATATTTTCAGAAGCGTACCTGCGTATTTTTTTCAATTTTGTTGCAATTTTATTTGTAGTTCTGCCAAAAAAAAAGAAGTTTATATAAACATACGTTTTAAACCTGTCAATCTTTCAGCTACGTGTTAAAAGTTTTTATAAAAGAAATACTTTTTTATCATGTTTTTTTCCAAACATTCCATGAGTAATTATTTTTGAAATAAATTCTCTGGGCCGCATTTTCAGTACTGTGCGCACTACGCGATGTCGGACAAGTCGAAGTTTCCCACTTTCGCGCGGACGAGGCCTCCCGACACTCAAATTTCCAAATCCGTGGCGTCTGTGTTGACGGAATTCAACTGGACTCACGTAAGTATCCGGTACCACCTCGAAAATCTCTAGTGCGAAATGCGTTATACAGATTAATTGTTTCGGTCAGAGTCAGCCAGCTCTATAAAATAATAAGTTATATATATTCGGAAAGCCCATAAAATGTTACAGGGTGTCCCGTATCATAATTCAAAAAATTTAAAAATCCGATGAAGCTAGCGACTCCATTGAATTTCACGCAAAAAAAAACTCCATATAACTATTTTTATTTTCCCGATACCTTTAATATTAACGGACATGCAAGGTAGCTCACCAACGCATCTTTCGTTTCACAAAAAAGTTGCACCGGCAAACCGTAAGCACTCTCGCTTCCCTTAGATTACAGTCCTGTACCTCAAATCGGAAGAGTATGAGTTCGGCAACGTCGCGAAAGCCATGATGAAATTGCTGCCTCAATCGGGAGTGACCATCGCATCGATACGGCACTGGGACAGCCCGTACCATCACGGGTACATGGACAACCCTTTCCGGAAGCTTGTCGAGGAAACCCACAAGTTTACCAGAAGTAAGCGACCCCTGCCCCGTTGCCAGATTTCCATTTTGTATGAAAAATTTTGGATGTGAAATATTTGAATTTTAAATGTGAATGTTATTGGGCCAAGTTATAACGGCTTATTCTACGTCCGAAATAAGCCCTTGTTTTGTATACGGGATGGTTTCTAATTGAATATCGATAATCGAGAGTCCGTATTAAAAAGAAATCTTCATATAAACGTATGTCCTAAACGTCTTAACTTTTGATATATAGCACGTTAAGTTTTCAAAAATAAATGCCTCTTTTCCGCACAGTCATAACATCGCATCGTTAATTATTATTTATTACTTAAATTGTCTACTTATTTTATTAAAATACAGTCGAAACTCTAACGCACTTGAAAAATAACAATAGGCATATGTGTTCTGTAATATTTAATTATTTTATATACACATTTTAACATCTACTTAGGAACATTTTATATAAATATTTAAGAACTACATTTAATGTTTCAAATAATCGATCATTAGTGGCTGGTCATCTTCCAAATCCTGTTCGCATTCTGTCTCGGTAATAAGTCCTGACGATAGAAGTGTAGAATTGTTTCTAGTGTCACCTCTTTCCAAGCTTTACTAATAAAGTTGACCGCATCTAGTATACTAATGTAAAATTTATCTTCGAACTCGATCATTTCCATTAAAATGTTTTTCCTGTATCGACTCTTAAGACTTTTTATTACGCTATGGTCCATCGGCTGTAATACACTTGCTGTTTTGGTTGGAAGAAATGCCAATTCAATATTCCGTAGATTTGGAGTATAGAGATGTACAGGGCGGTTATCTAACAGAAGTAATATTTTCGTCCCCTTCAATTCAGCATCCCATTTCCGTATCTCCTCTTCAAAAATTTGCGATGTCATCGATGCAGACTTGTTTGCCTTGTAAGTGACCGGCAAATGCTTGATGTTTTTAAAACATCGTGGGTTAGTCGATTTTCCAATCACCACTGGCAGTTTTAAATTCTGTTGAAGAAAATCCTGAAATTTTTGTCAATGGTTTTTGGACAAAATTGCACATTATCCCTTGTTTGACCAAGAAATCCTATTTACAGATGGAGCTAACTTTGCAGCAATGCAATCAGAAATGTGGTTCAGCCTTTTTTTCAAAAAGGTTGTTAGGATGTTATGTTATATCATTAAAACTGTCTTCCAATATTTTTTGTTCTGTAAGACGCTAGTAGGTAACTAAAAACGAGGTATTTTGGTGTTACAGATATTAAAAAAATATATTCGATGAAGTTTTCTTTTTAAAACCGACCCAAAAATCGCCTTAATTATTGACATTCAAATTAGAAAACACCGTGTCTAAACATATATCGAGAAATGCCACCTGACGAAGCCACAGACGCTAAAAGGAATCCATCTTAAGATGGTGAAATACACTGTTCAACGTGCCCGTCTAAATCATACATCAAAAATTAAAAAGAAGACCTTGAAACAGAATTTATAACATTGTCATTATGCACTCCGTTTGATATTTATCTTGTTTTTACGCATTTACATCCTGTATAAATATGTTTTTTACAAAATTTCAGTCGTCATTAATCTGGTCTACTGTCTCATATTTCTTGGCCATGATATGGCCGGACATGGTTCTTACCCTTTGAGTTTAGCATCTTGGCCAAATCGTCGTTCCCAAAAACCAATGTACTATAACTCTTTAAAAGAATGTTTTACCGGACTGTTACTGGCAACAGCCAGAAACTGTACACCAAATGGTACTAGGTAAAAATCATCAGGTATTGCTACTATCTACTGATAATTATCACTTTAGCCTTCATTGTCGCCCAAAAAAATTGTCTAAACTGGCATTGTCAAAACTTATCACTAAACTAACCTAAGCTCTTTGATTGGTTGGTTTGATGTGCTGAAATCACAAAGAAAAATTTTGTCATGATTTAATGCCAGTTCTTGCTTCAGAAATAAATGAATAAGCAAACTTTTTAAGCTTAGGGTTTCAAAGCAATCAATCAATCAAAGTAATTTGCAAAATGTGACTACTAAACTAACCAAAACTACACCACTGCCCGCAGTCTACGTCATCGTCGGTCACTACTACGAGCATCTGGGCCTCTTAACTGCAATGGACGAAAAAGGCCTTCTGGATGGAGGTAGGTCTCACACCAATCACGTAATATCCAAAGAGGACCAAACCAGCCACGTTTTAAAAGCGCATTACTTCTCAAAGATTATAAAAATCACAAAACAGTAAAAGGCAAACTTAAGTCCATATGTCACAATACAATATACGGGATGTTCCGTTTAAACAAATATGACGTAGGCTTATATGAAAATTGATGGTGTTTTGTTTTATACGTCACTTGGAAGAAAAACTTGGCAACGAACCCAACATTTTGTATTGTTTTTACCTTGATATGTCTAAAAAAAAAAGTTACAGCAAATTAAAATGTTACCAAGATAAATTGGTTCTTGGTCTACTGTTCTTCCCAAACTGATACATTAAAAAGAAAAGATAGAGAAGATATCAATGTTAGAATAGCAAAATAAGAGCTACTAAGTTCTCTTGAGTCAGCCGTTAGCCGAAACCGAGGCCCAAATTGCCGCGTTTCCAGGCGAATACGCAGTTTTGGGCGTCGACATCGAGCAGTACGACCCCGAGAACCCCTCCAAGTACCTGAGGGGCCTTTTGCAAGACTCCGCCACCCCGCGAGACCCGCGAATCGTTCGAGCTTACCAAAACTATATCGGCGTAGTGCCGTCGAGTCCCCTGGGTTTCGATAACTTCACGCTTCTGGTCAACGCGTACATGGAAAGGCCGCCGTTTAATTTTCCGAACCCGCTGTCCTATTTCGGAAAGGGAAAATTGGTATTCGGACGTTGATTAACGGACGTTATACGGTATGGAAATTGCGGGATTAATATTTCAGATACGGGCGGA
Source organism: Cylas formicarius (assembly GCF_029955315.1). Taxonomy (NCBI): domain Eukaryota; kingdom Metazoa; phylum Arthropoda; class Insecta; order Coleoptera; family Brentidae; genus Cylas; species Cylas formicarius. Next base: position 38,849,352 of record NW_026844347.1, on the reverse strand, counting down.
GGCCGCCTATCTATACGACGCCGTTATCGTCTACGCCGAAGCGCTGATTAAAGTCATGGATTCCGGTTCCGATCCTAGGAACGGTACGGCGATAATCGAGTCGTTGAAAAATATGCACTACCGAAGCGCGATGGGGTAAGCGCTTAGATAGTCAGCCATAAATAATTCTAATACCCGCTAATTTTGTCTCTAATACCTAAATTACGCTAATTCCCCAACTAATACCTCTAACACCTGCTAACGACTCTAGTAATTCCTATAACAACCGTTAATTCCGTTACTTATACTTCTAATTCGCTAATTCCCCAGCTAATATTCCTAAAATTATAATTAATATAGTTCCTTAGATAATAATCATCAAGGTTACTAATACCTCTATTACGCTATAATTCCCAATTAATACCTACCAATCTCTTTATTAATTCCGTTACTATTGTTTATGTCACGGATACATATAATGCTAATACTAATATTAATTGCTAATACTTACTAGTTATTTCGCCAATACCCACTAATTATGTCACTAGTACCTCTATCACGCCCTAATTACCTAACTAATACCTACTAATTGCTTTAGTTATTTTGCGATTACTCACTAATTTCGCTTCTAATACCTCTACAACGTTCCTTCCCCAACTAATACCTCACATACTTACTATAAGGTTGTTCGGAAAGTCATTTCGTTTTTTCCCGTCAGAGGACTCAATTACGTTTTTTCGAAACCAACTTCACACTTAAGCCGCATAACCATTATATGTCTTGAGAGCTGATATTGCAAGGCTTGTGTGTGAAAAAGTTCCATTAATTCTACGCAGTAGTTTTTGGTTGGTGCCCTTTTAAATATGGAGAGCAATAAGCAGCATTTTCGTCATATTTTACTTTTTTACTTCAGAAAAGGTAAAAATGCTGTCCAAGCGAGAAAAAAATGGATGTGTATGGAGAAGGCGTGTTAACAGTACGCCAGTGCCAGAACTGGTTTGCAAAATTTCGATACGGCAATTTTGATGTCGAAGATGCACCACGGTCTGGAAGGCCGGTCGAAGCTGACAAAGATGCGATAAAGGCATTAGTTGATGCAAATCGGCGAATAACCACACGAGAGATCGGTGAGAGATTAAATTTGTCGAATTCGACTGTTTATGGCCATTTGAAAGGCATGGGCTTAACCTCGAAGCTCGATGTGTGGGTGCCCCATGTCCTTACGGAGCGAAATTTGTGTCGTCCCGTTGACGTGTGTGATTCGCTCCTCAAACGTCAAGAAAATGATCCATTTTTGAAGCGGATTATTACTGGGGACGAAAAATGGGTTGTATACAACAATGTTAAACGCAAGAGGTCATGGAGCGGAAAAGATGAACCGGCTCAAAGCGTGTCAAAAGCCAACATTCACCAAAAAAAGGTGATGCTCTCCGTTTGGTGGGATGTCAAAGGAATCGTTTTTTTTTGAGCTTTTGCCGGACAATACAACGATTAATTCAGAAGTCTATTGTCATCAACTGGACAAATTGAATGATTCACTTAAAGAGAAGAGGCCCGAATTAATCAACAGGAAGGGTGTAGAGTTCCACCAGGATAATGCGAGACCTCACACAAGTTTGGTCACCCGCCAAAAACTTTTACAGCTTCAATGGGACGTACTGCAACATCCACCATATTCTCCAGATCTGGCGCCTTCCGACTACTATTTGTTCCGGTCACTGCAAAATTTTTTGGAGGGCAAAACCTTTACCTCAAATGAAGATGTCAAAAACCACCTGAACTAGTTTTTTGCCAGCAAGGACCAAAACTTTTATGAGAGGGGAATTATGTTACTGCCAGAAAGATGGCAAAAGGTGTTGGACCAGAATGGCCAATACATAATTTAATAAAATATTTATTCATTATACGAAAACTGTCTTTCATGTTCCCCAAAAAAAAAACGAAATGACTTTCCGAACAACCCAATAATATCTGTGGTAATGCGACTAATAACCCCTACTACCGACCAATTCAGTTACTGGTACCTCTATTACCATCTTATTCCCTAATTAATACCCACTAATCGGTTTACTATTACCCACTACCTCCGTTACTATTATTCGATTAATCTCTAATTTCGCTTTTAGTACCTCTACTACGGTAATTCCCCAGCTAATACATCAAATACCTACTAATATCTTTAGTAATTCCTCTAATAACCACTAATTCCGCTACTATATCTGCAATTAGGTTAATTTCCTAGGTAATTCATCTAATACTAGTACTGCAAATTAAGTCCGTTAGTTGTACAGCTATTAGGATCTAATTTCCTAACTAACACTCACTAAATTCGTTACGCTGTAATTCCCCAACTATTACCTTTAATACCTACTGATTCCTATAACCACTAATTCCGTTACTAATACTTCTATCACGCTACAATTTCCAAGTAATACATTTAATTCCGTTACTAACATTTCTATTACTATTATTATTATTATTAAATTCTTGCCCGAAGGATGAATATCAGATAAGTTCAGCACTTCGAATTTTAGAACAATTAACATAGAAGGAGTAACCCAAATAAATAACTTTTCCTTTTCTAGCGTTGGTAGTTTCTAACTTAGGAACATATAGATGGCACCACGAGTCCTCGAAATAGTAAAACGGCCTTTTCAAAACCCGATTTTTTCGGCAGTTACATGGTGTACATAGACGAAAATGGGGACGCCGAGGGCAATTACACCCTGCTAGCGCGGCAGCCGTTAAAAGGGGGAAATCAAGATGATCGGTACGGATTATACCCTTCCGGTCTCTTCGCATTGCCCCGCGGCGCCTCCAGATTGCCGGTAAGTCCCGTTTTACTACACCCCCACCACCCCTCCGACTACCAAATTAATTCATTTATTTAATCGCGCTTAACACCAGCTTCGTACTTAACTCCCCCCATGCGTAATTAAAATAATTAATTAAAAATTAGCGTCGTTGTTACCGAAAAAAAGCGTGAGGATAACAGTAAATACATAAAAATTTTCGATAATTACACACCTGTTGTCAATCATCCCGCATATAAAATCTTTCGTAAATCTACATTTGCTTTACTTCGAGAGCGAATTCATCACATCCATTCGAATTCGACAACCTTTCGAACATAATTCGTTACCCAGAATCAAATTCAAAAACTTTAAAAAAACCGCACCAACTTTCTGAGGCGGAAAAATCAGTTCTTCCAAAAGGTTCCGACTCCGGTATATGGTATATGAACTTAACGCCTTCTTCTTCTTCCTACTTTAGTCTAGGCAAATTGCCTGTTCATTTTCGTCGTCTCTGCCTATCCCACTGCCAGGTTGTCACTCCATCGTTTTCGGGGGCGACCTAAGCTCCTGCGACCCAATGGTGATTTGTCGCGTGCAATTCTGACTATTCTTCTGTTGTCCATTCTACTAATATGCTCGTTCCATTCTTTCTTTCTACGCAATACCCACGCATTAACGTTTTCCACCCTGCATGTTCGTCTTATATTTTCGCTCCTCTCTCTGTCCAAGAGCGTTTTTCCAGTTATTCTACGAAGTATCCTCATTTCGGTTGTCTCTAGTAATTGTTTAGTTTTCGCTGTGTCTGGTCGGGTTTCTGCGGTGTATGTCATGGTTGGTCTTACTATTGCCTTGTAAATTCTCGATTTGGTTTCGATTTTAATGTTTTTATTTCGCCAAATTGTGTCGCTTAAGCATCCTGCTATTCTTGTTGCCCTTGTTGTTTGCTCTCTGACCTCTGCCTCCACATCACCATAACCCGAGATTTCTATGCCCAAATATTTAAATTTCATTACCTGCTGGATGATTTTGCCTTCAGCTTCTAATTTGCATCTTAATGGTGTTTTTGATGTTGTCATGCATTTAGTTTTTTGGGCCGATATTATCATATTAAGTGATTTGGCAGTGCAGTTAAATCGATGTAATAGTCGTTGCAGATCGTCTTCACTTTCAGCCACCAGTACGGCGTCATCAGCGTAGCACAGAATATTGATTTCATGGTCGCCCATTCTGTATCCTCTCAGTAATCGTACATTTCTTATTACTTCGTCCATGATAATGTTGAAGAGAAGGGGACTCAGGGAGTCTCCCTGTCGGATACCTCGGCCCACTGCTATTGGTTCAGTCAGGATCCCATTTATTTTTGCTTCGATCTGGTTTGCTTCATATATATTTACTATCGTTTTGATGAGGTTGTGTGGAGTTTGTCTGTTGTAAAGGAGGTGTAAAACGTCTCTTAATCGCACTCGATCGAACGCTTTTTCCAAATCAATAAAACACATGTATGCCGGTCTGTTGTATTCAATTGATTTTTCTGTTATCTGTCTTATGACAAAAACCGCATCTGTACATGATCTGCCCGATCTGAATCCTTGCTGTTCGTCGGCTAAGGGTGTTAAGTTGTTGATTTTGTTTGCTATAATTTTTGTTGTAAGTTTCAGTGCAGTGCTTAAGAGATTTATACCTCTGTAGTTTGAGGGTACTTTCTTATCTCCCTTTTTGAACATAAGGATAGTGATGCTAGTTCGCCAGTCATCGGGTATTCTATGTTGGTAGAGAATTTTCCGAGTGAGGGATGTTAGCTGCTGTGCAAGACACGGGCCACCATATTTAAGTAACTCGTTTGGGATACCATCTTTACCTGGACTTTTCCTGTTTTTTAGTTTTTGAAGAGCTGCAGCTACGTCGGCTACCTCAATTTCTGCGTTGCGATTCGTCACTATTTCGGGTGTATTCAGTTCAATCTCAGGTTTCTCTGGTTCATACAATTCGGTTAGGTAGTTAACCCAGGTTTCCTTCGTTATCTGATTTGTTTCGACTAGTTCGTTCACTTCCTTTCTTTGGGTTCTAATAAATCGCCAAATTTGCTTTTGGAGTCCATAGAAGTCTTCCTCCATTCGCTTTGAAAAAATTTCCCAGTGATGGTCCTTTGTTCGTCTTACTAATGCTGTTGTTTCGTTTCGGATTCGTCTATATATTTCGTAGGATTCTGGTGTTCGTAAAGTCCTGTAAGTGAGGTACGCTATTTTTTTTTCTTTACATTTTTCCTTAATTTCTGGGCGGAACCATGGAGTTCTGGTGTTATTATTATTCATTTTTACTGTTCGGGTACCTAGAGCTTCATATGCGGCTTCTTTAATGTTGGTCTTCAGTTTTTCCCAGGAAGCATTTATACTATCCTCTTCTTTTATTTTGTTTAGTTGGATTTTTTCTTTCAGTCTCCTTTCATATAGTTGCCTTATCGATGGGTCCCATAGTGCATCGATGTTTATTTTAGATTCCTGTGTTACGTGTTCTGGACTCTTTCAATGTTTAAATTTTATTTTGATTTTTGTGAGTAGCAAGCTGTGGTCGCTTCCCACGTCGGCAGAGTTCAGTGTCTTTACGTCGAGTATCTGGAGTGGGTGGATGTGTCTGGTGGTAACAATATAGTCAATTGTAGACCTTCAAAAGTTCTTATTCAAAATAAGTATCAATTTGTAATAAACATTCCCGAATTTCAGTTTTTGTTGGTAGTAATTATTGGAGGAGGGTTAGTCAAGAGCGAAGACGATATACTTTGGGACACACCATACCAGAATATGATATGAACCGAATCGAAATCCGAGTCGAATTTTTTTGGAAATGAAATTCTTTAGGAACGCAGCTACTATCTAGTAGATGATGGTATTTTTTTATTGTTTCAATACTGCAGATCCTCCAAATGACCGAATCTATCGACTGGATTGGTGGGAAACCGCCTATCGCAATCCCGGCCTGTGGCTTTGACGAAGAAAAATGCATAAGTAAGTATTTTTCTAATTTAAAAAATCGAATTTCAAGTTTGTTTCTAAAAAAAGTTCAATGGATGGTTAAAAAACCTGACAAGTTAAATATCGATTTGTTTATTGATTAAACTGTTTTGTTCCGTCTAGTTTAAAATGGAAAAAATTCGAAAATTCGGACATTTTTAAAATGGGCACCAACCACGAGGGGAATGCGATTTTTCAAAAATTTCCGTCATAAAACTTAAGATTAAGTAATACTACCATGAATTTTTGTGAGTGATATCATCTTATCTTTCTGATGGAAAGCAACGTTTTTGTGCAATAATGAAATGTCAACTTTACAAATGGTAATAGATACTAGCAAAACGCCTCTTAAGTGTCAGCTTTTTGTTCCCACGACTAAAAATTAGAAATTCATAACTCTAAAAATCCCTCCAGTCGGATAATTATGCACATATCACTACCTCCTCAAATCTGCTTCGAACTAGGAACTTTAACTACACTAAAAACGTGAAAATTTCTCGTGACCCAAGTTTTTTCAAATTTTAAAAATTTTAAAGGCAAAATAAAATCGTTTTTTATGAAACATTTGTCTTTATTCTGTAATGGAATACAAATATATCTACTATTTGAGGGTTGTCGTTATCATCCAATTTACACTGTACACTTTGTAGCCAAGTTGTAATATAACTTTTTGAAGGGTCCGATATGCAAATTGCAATACTACAAACACCGACGAATGTTCTCCACGATGTCATTTTCAAACCTTGACAAGCTGGACATTGACGTATCGAATAAAGGTTGCTTTACAATACAGACATGCGCATTCGGTTTCACACATATCCATACGTCTTAGGATCGAACTCATCCTCCTTCTTGTCCCTTAAAGTGTTCTTGGAAATAATTTCAATTTACAAGGAACGACTATAAATGTTGCTGCAAGTTTGCTGTTAAAAATAATTAATGATTATAATAAAAATACTGCTACGAAACCTTGCTAAAAGGGAACATTATTTACAATAAATATGATTTTTTAAGTAAATGTTGAAATGTTCAAAAAAAGTTCAAATAGGTTTCTGCTGTGAGGTTATCGTCTATAATAATATGACGAACAAAACGATATTCATTGTCTTGGCTCCAATACCGATAGTTTTGAACAGTTTGTTCATTGTTGAGTGTAAATGTACCGGGTGGCCCATTAATAAAGAACGCCGGCCATATCTCAGGGACCGTTAGTCCGACAACTTAGAAAAAATATATTTATAGGTAGCTGGAAATTATTTTTAAGTTCATACTTTTTTACATAGGTATAATAGAAGCATTATCAGAGATAATCAAGAGTTGACATATTATGAAGGGGTGATAATTTATAGTGAAAATTCGATACTACTTCATGTAACGTAACTGAGATAAAAAGATAAATTGATGTCTGAGCTATTGGCAATTATTATGGATAAAATAAAATTTTTATAGGAGCGCAGATACTTTCGAAAAATTCGATTTCATCGATTTTCGAAAGTAACAAAGTCTGTATGAAACACAACACAATCTCGATTCTTTCCTCTTAAACTGACAATAATAAAATCATTTCTGGTCTGTTTTCGTTTTCTCCTGTTTTCGAAAATTTGAAGACCAACCAAAACTGGGCAACTCGAAAACTGTCCGAAACACAACTCAATCTTCATTCGTTTTTTTCTTCAAACTGACAATGATAAAATTTAATCCGATTGTTTTTTTTTTGTTTTTAAATATTTTCGAAAATTTGATTTATTCGATAAAAAAAAACAACTGGCGAATTCGAAAACTTTCGGGACATCAATGTTTTTTTTTCTTACAAAATCCCTCACCGTGACGAATCTCCTGCAGCTTACACGCTGGTGATAACGTCGGGGGTTGCGGGGGGCGTAGTCGCGACGCTGTCGGTAATCGCCCTGATACTTTTCCGGAATTGGAAATACGAACAGGAGCTCGACAGTTTACTCTGGAAGGTGGATTACAGGGACATCCAAACGAGGGAGGAGTGTTGCAGGAACAGCGCCGGCAGCAGGATTTTACACGTGAGTCGAATAATCGCCAAGCCGCAAATTCGACACGAATAATAACAACAATAATATAATATAAAATAAAAATATAAAAATCTTTCTATTAATCTTTCTATTAATTAATTAAAAAAAAGGTCAAAACGCAAAAAGAAAATCCTGAAACCGCCCGTTGACGTTACTGTTTATTGCTTTTTTTAAATTTTACACGCATATACATAATGCATTAGCAATAATACCGGTTTTTTTAAACTTTTATTTATTTGTTTGGTAAGTAATGAATATTTTTTCACAAAGTCTTTGCAGGACAAAAAAAATCGGATGTATTTTTATTTTGAATCTGATATTTAGTTCAACAGTTAACAGTTATCTTCTGTTTTTTGTAGCCCAATATTTTAAAAACAAATCTGCCTGATTTGTCTTATGTATGTATATGACCAGCTACAAACCATGTATGTGCAAAATAGTCTCAATAAATATGATTATTACACAAAAGATAGTTTGCTTGGCTCCGCATAGGTGGCGCCATTTGAACTGCGTTAATGTATACAGCAATTCTGTTTCAAACGATGAACTGTCATTTCAGGGTAACCGGCACTCCGCGAAAACCAGCCACGTGTCGCTGAGCTCGAATCCCGATACTGATTTCCGATACTCTACGTTGTTCGCTCCCGTAGGCGTCTACAAGGGTAGAGTGGTCGCCATCAAGAAGCTGAACAAAAGATCGGTGGACGTGACGCGGGAAATGAAAAAGGAATTGAAAATGGTGCGCACTAACCTCGACCTCGTGCCGCTACTGTCCTATGACGTAATTTGCAGATGAGGGATTTGCGTCACGACAACCTCAACCCCTTCGTGGGGGCGTGCACCGAGCCTCCCAACGTCTGCGTGATCACCGAGTACTGCCCCAGGGGTAGTTTGAGGGTGAGTTTTTCAAATTGCCGCTGTTGTGGTGCGAATGCAAGTGTTTAGGCGCGACACGAGCGGAGTAAGGAGGGTTGCCTAAATATGAACGGTTGATATGGTATAATACGACCAAAAATATAGTGCATTTATTGTTTTGACGTTTTAAGTATTTTACAGTACCTTAACCGTGGTAAAACCTATCCCGACAGATGTTTATTCTGCATTAAGTAGGTCTTAAACATTAGTTGTGTGAAAGAGTTGTGCATTACCATGAAAATATAACCGCGGAAATCTTTGAGGACTGGTTTAAAAATAAACTCCGAATACTTCTTGCAATAACGAAAAAATTAAAGAATTTCTGTACGAAAGTGATTTATATTTTAAAGAGAGCTACACGAAAAACCCACTTCTGGAATTATTAAAAATAAATTTTTTTAATAAAAACAACAAAACCGACATGAAATCTTGAGATTACCCCCGTATCATTGTAGGTATATTTAACACGATTGAGATGATTTCGTCTGAGTCGAAAGCGCATAAAAGAAGAAAATATTTATCGAGAACGATTAGTCGCGGAGTTGATAATTGAAGTAGGTCACGACAGTATTGATAGTGACGATTTTTTAAGTGTCTGATACTTTATTATTATTATTACTTTTTTATATACATGTTTCAAGAATTGCTCAGCGAAAAAGATTGAATATATACTTATACCCCGCTTGTTAGTGTTTCCTAGGATGATCCTGGAATGGGGTAAGGCTCATCTCCGCAGGGTGTTCTATAAGGGACTGCGGTTTTGGAGTAATAAACATTAGGCAAAGTTAATCACGGGGTCGGATGTAAAAGCACTATATTTCTGGTCGAAGTGTAACTAAGTATTGTGTGAGGAAATAATTGCACAGAGTGGTAATGGCGTGCAAGGTTATAGTGTAACAATACTTAAATTTTCATAAATGCATAGTTAAATTGATACATTTGATAGTCCAGCACTGGCAACATTGTCTCACCCGTCAAGATATTTGCATGACAACGGTGCCATCTATTGTCACTTGAATGAGGTATAGTTATCGCATTACCTTTCTTTGATGACGTCACGCTAGTTTCAAAGAACGTACTTCTTACGTTATTTTTAGCGATGATCCCTAACCAAAACGTATAGAGTGATATTTATGTGATATTTTTGTAGCTTGATCTCTTTCCAATCGAAGAAAAAAGCGAAAATATTCAAAACTAAAGGCTTTTTCAATAAGAGGTGTTATTTTTATTTCGGTAGATGTCACTTTTAAAACTGTAATTTTTTGACATCTGGCAAGTAGAAACTACGCTATTGATAAAAATGAAGCAATACACGAAAATTTGGCTTTTGAGTCGTCCCGAAACACCTTATCGGTCCGCAGTCCTTGAGGTGTTGATACAAATTAGTGAGGAATGCAACTCAAGAAGAACTGAGATCTTGTAATTTAACCCCTTGGGACTTTTTCCTTGGGGGCCACGTGAAATAACCCAACGTCTATCCAAGACCTCAAAGATGAAATTCGTGAAGTTGTTGATGGCATACAGTAGACACTTTGCGATTTGATGATGGAAAATTTCATGAAAAGGATATGGCCCTGTAAGCGTAGGTGAGGTCTTCATTTGGCCGATAGTGTTTTCCATTATTAATGGTATACCTTCCTCTTTTCTTTTCTTTGAAAATTGAAATATGAAATTGAAAATTGAATTGATATAAGTTGACATGATATGATAATTTTAGATAAATTGGTACCTTTAAAAATTAAAGTAATATTTTTATCCAAAAACGAATTTTTTAATAATCAGCAAATATATGTTTTTTTGCAACCAGAAGGGAGTCATTGCAAATGGGTATACTTCCGACTATATACCGTGTACCTCCTTTACATTACGTGTTCATTATTGCTAATTTTGTTATGAGTAGAAATATAAAGCACGATGGGCTTCAAACACCACAAAATTGGCAAGAACAGCGATAAGAAAATACTGGTCTAAGAATCCTTTAATCATTTACCTGGGTAAAACAAGGTTTGACACCCACAGTACTTCGCCCAGAGGATGGTCAGATTGCTGCGAAAGGTGTAGAACAACACATTAAGATACAACGGCAGAACATTTGCACAGTGATTCAACGGTTGTCTTCTACCTAATATTCATGTGATTCAGTGATCACAGTCGTCAGTTATGTCAGACTGTTTACATTTCTTTAAATGCCCCATCTGTCGTGAGCCGATTAAAACTTCTGTTACAGCCTGTTTAACTTGATTTGATCTGTATGCGAAATAATCATTTTTCCATAACGGCCCTATTTTTAGGACATCCTCGAGAACGATGACGTCAAACTGGACGCCATGTTCGTCGCGTCGCTTGTCGGCGACATCTTGAACGTACGTAAAAGCACGGGCGCGCAGTGGAACGAGACAGAAATTTTGTTGGACATCGGGCAATATTTCTTGTGATTAAACAAAATTTGAAGGATGGAAAAATGTATCTCGGACTTATATAAAATGAAATAGTGTATTATAAAGGAAAGGCACACAAAAGTGGAATGTTAAGGTTTATCAGCTGTCTAGAAAGCCCTCTAGTATATTAAAAATTTTCAATTAACGTGTAATATAATAATAATAAAATAATTTAAACATTAATTCGAAAACGGCCAATAATAGCCAACAGGACGTTGGTAAGCCAAAACGGCCTAAGTAGCATAGTAATGACGGTTCAATAGCAATTTCGGCCGTTTTTGCACGTAAATTTCCATAAGAAAATTTAAGGTTCATATTAGCGGGAATTGGTCCGCTCACGGCCATCCATCTATTTACCTACCTAGGAAAAAAAAGATGAGACACCATTGTTAATATCTAACACATAATTACTAATTGGCTTTAATATGCTCGTTGGCTCGGCGATAAAGTCGGCGTTCAACACCGGAAGGTTCCCGGGTTCGGTCCTCGGTAGACGCGAAAAAAGTGAGTCACGTGACTAAATGTAATAGTGGGATGTGAGTAGTTGCGAGAAGCGGGTGAGAGAGGGGTCGAGGCTTCTTTATAATATTAAATATTAAGAGAGAGATGCTAATTAAATATATGAACGGAATCTTAAATTTTCTTATGGCGATTACTACTCGACTGGCCTAGTATTACGCTAAACTCAAATTTTGATAACACAGTTCGACGTGATTTTATATTTTCGAAAACAGCTGATTTTAGACCTCTGCAAAATAGACCCCATACTACCATATTCACTTCAGCACAACACAAAAATTTAGCCCCAAGTTCAACATGGGACTCGTTCCACTGCGAGGCGGTTGAATTCCAACGTACGGTGCGCGTTCCAGGGTATGATCTACCTCCACGACTCGCCGCTGCACCATCACGGAGCCCTGCATACCTCCAATTGCCTCGTGGACTCCCGCTGGGTGGTGAAGATATGCGACTTTGGCCTCACCGACTTCAAGAAAACGTCAGCAGACTGTCTCGATGCGGACTCGTCGAACGCTGAACGCAAATGTCACAGTAAGGCCTATCCCAAACAAGCCGTATTATGCAACATTTGCAAATATATCAATAAAGTTTTCTTAGTCATTTTTAATAATTTTTACAATTAACGCCTAAATAAAACTTACTAATGTATACCCCGCAATCAATAATTTGTAACATTATGAAAATGTTCATACGTATATAAATGTACAATTGTAAATATATTTTTCTACTTCCGTCTGTAAAATGCCTAATTACACACCGATCTAGCGTGCGATAAGCATCACATTTCAACGTCAGTTTCGCGCGCATCCGAGCCACTTCGAACATTTCCGGGATTTTACCGCACGCGTTCGGGGGCAATCGGATGTTTTCGGAGATATTTCCCACGCTTTGAATTTTGACGTTTGTCAATTCTGACGGTCACGTGAGTGAATGTATTCGTGTTGTTTTGCGAGTCATGGAGTCATGGAGTCACTCGTTTACCGCACTTGTTGCATAATATAATATTTTTTAGATTCACCTCTCAATTATACTCCAGTCATGTATAAAAAATTGCACATTTGTTTATTTTATTTCTTTTAAAAAATTGGAATAATGCCACTTGGTTATCCGTGGAAATGTTAATCATAATGCAGCAACTCCAAACAAGTAACGGTACAACTATATTCTTTTTTTTTTCGCAGTTCTAAATCTAAAATCAGAAGTAAACAAAATAAGTCTAGTCATGTCTTATGTGGTGCCGAGTTTTTAACTCTCTTCGTATGTCTCTTGAAGCTGAGTGTATTTTTATAAGAAGGTGCCAATTATCATACGGAAAGCCTTATAAAGAGCACAAGGACCTCGGAGTGTGAGTAAGTTGGTGAAATTTTCTTTTGTAATCTCCCTAATTGACTAAATTAACAAGTTGGTACTATCGCTTCCTTATCTGAGAGTGTTTTCAGTATCGATTTGGTTAAAAGTATGACGACATTAAAAAAAAAAAAACACTCTTGCGTATGCTCAATCGTAACGATCCACGGTGGAGAAAGTAGATTTAATTCGCATCGCATTTGTATGCCATTCACTCAATTTGTTGGAGCAATTTTCACGATGTTTTTCTCGACACAGTTCGACAATCAAACAGCATTTCTTGACCCGACAAACTCGCAGAAGCGATTGCTTTTCCCTACGAAAGTAGATATAGAGCGAGGGTTCTGAGACATCTCCATATCCGTTAAAAGTAAAGTTGGCTGAACTGAGACGGGAACCTGAACCTGAAACCTGAAAAACGTTCAAATTTTCGCAGTGTTTAATGATTTATGACAGCTGTTTCGGCAACACCGCGTCTGTAACAAATACAGAGTATGACAATATTCCGACACCGATATATATATAAACAGGTAGTAATAGTCTTTTAATTGGCGGTAATTGATCATTAAGTAATAGGTTCCAAGGTTCATTTTGTTAATTGTTAATGTTAATGTTTGTTAAGTTGTGCATTTCTGAATTTAAATGAATGGTATAGTTAGACTCCAAACTTTTATTTTCATGCGCCCTTTTATGTTCCTTAATGCGTTTCTTAAATGTTCTACCTGCTTGACAGATATAAATTTTGGGACATGATCCACAAACTCGTAGAAGCAATTGTTTTGAAGTTGATCCGCTTTCCGCTACGAAAGTAGATATAAGCCGAATGTTCTGAGACATCTCCATATCCGTCAAAAGTAAATTTGGCTGAATTGAGACTGAGAGAACCTGACAAAAGCCGAAAATCCGCTTTTATTTAGCCACATGAGGGCTTGGCTTGGCGTCCGGTGAAAAATCCAAGTTTTCAGATCGGCTGTATCGGGCGCCCGAGCTGCTGCGGCTGGACCGCGAGTGCGACTCCGCGCATGGCACCCAAAAAGGAGACGTGTATTCCTTCGGGATCATCCTTTACGAGGTGTACGATCGTCGCGGACCCTTCGGGAAGGTTCCGCTGTCTCCACGTCAGATTTTGGACCGCGTTGTTCACTGCGACGATCCGTCGGCGTCGTTTAGGTATTACGCGACTCCATTAATACGCGAAACTTCACTGGTATAGTGCAACACACAATAAATAGTCAAGAGGAGGGGAGAAAATGTAAAGAAAAGCAGTTTTTACAGTAATAGAGAATTTATTGCCAAATACATTTTTTTTTTTAATTTTGAGAAAGAGACGCGTAAACTGTTACAAATGTTTTTTTTTTAATGAAACTTCCACTTCCTTCTCATTTAAATTGAAAAATACTTGTCTGGAACATACTTCCTTGTAACAGTCAAAATTTATGAACACCCAAACAATATATAAACAGGGACAGGGCAGAACAAGAAGCCAAGAGTATGATTGACGAAATTGTATTACAGTAGCCAGAATTCTAGGTTATTGCACGGACCTTAACAACTTTCTCATTTACATTTTCAATGCAACACCCTGTATAATAAACAATTTCGTTGCCAGTGGCGTACTTTTAACTTTTTTTTATATAATTTATTTATATAAGTTTCGGTGGTTGTTCGCCATTATCTGTTTTTTATCTCTTATGCAATTGACGTGCAGGCCTTGCCTGCGTTCGCTCACCGACTGTCCGGACTTCGTGAAGAGCTGCATGAGGGAGTGCTGGTCCGAAACGCCGTACGATCGGCCCGACTTCAAGACAGTACGTTCCAAACTGAGACCGTTAAGGAAAGGAATGTGAGTGCGCCCACTATCTCCATAAATGTTTTTTTAATTTGCCGTTTGGGACATTTTAAAAGAGCAAGGGGTCATTTTATTGCGCTCGTAAGTCGTAGGGGACGGACGTTGACAGAGTTGGAGGTTATATTTGAACCAGATCTGGCCACGGTAACCCTCAGTTTTCGTCCATCTTTGCTCAATTTTCGCGCTTCACTATTAAATACTACAAGTGTCTGAAATTTGCAGCTATCGACCTGAGATTTAGCTTTCAGATAGAGATCCACCGCGGAAACCTTTTTGTCGAAATTAAATGAGCTCCGTCTACGGAAAGCATTTTTCAAAATTCGTTTAAAAAAAAATGTTTTTCTCGATAATTGTTGGATGTAGCGGAAAACCGATTAAATGAGGAGACTCGCGAGATCGGAAACTGTACTCTCTACCGAGGGCTTTTTTTCGATAATGTACAGGGTGTGCAAAAAACTGTCGGCAGGAAACCGAACATCTTCGATAACATGATGGCGCTCATGGAGAAGTACGCCAACAACTTGGAGGTGCTCGTCGACGAAAGGACCGATCAGCTCCAGGAGGAGAAAAGAAAAACGGAGGCTCTACTGTACGAGATGTTGCCCAAGACCGTCGCCGACCAGTTAAAGAGGGGCCATAAGGTGGAGGCGGAAAGCTTCGACTGCGTCACCATCTACTTCAGCGATATCGTGGGGTTTACTAGCATGGCGGCCGAGTGCACGCCGCTCCAGGTAAGACGGTGGGCCAGGATGACCCGAAAAGTTTGAAAAATTCCACATTTTTCTTTTCCTTTTTTCCAAGATATAATGATAATAATAATAATAATAATAATAATAATAATAATAAATTAATAAGATGAAACAATAGAAAGATAACATTGAATCATTTGAGAAGTTGGCAGTTTCAACTTGAAAAGAATTTACTTGAATGTGATTTTACTGAATCGGGTATACTGTTAAAAATTACAACGTCGTTATAAGAAAATGATCGGCGAAACAAAGATAAACGATATCGTGGCAGTGAGAGTCTGTAGGGGTGCCTTAAAGCCACTGATATTATATTACGAAACTGTAATATACCTTGTAAGTAGGACGGATTCGATGTGCTAATTATTTGGAAAACCGTAGACGCCAAAAAGTACTTGAAAGTACTGTTAATTTTTAGCCAGTTAAGTTCCCGGATATTGTGGGAAATCCTATCAAATTTACGCAAGCCGAAAATGAATCTGCAACAGCTGTTTTCCATTTTTTGCAATCTCTATTTTTTAATACTATCACGACATGGGTAACACAGGACTACACCATAGTTCATAATCGAAAGGACAAGTGATTGAGTTAAAAGTTTCCGTGAACTGAAATTGAGGACAGTTCTATGCCTGTATAAATGGCACACACCAACAAAGATACATATTCCACGAATCTAAGCCTACAATCAAATATAACACACATATGGATGCTCATTGTCTCATAAACTGCCCTAAAAAATAAAATTGTGCCCTTCTCTGCCTCCTTATTTTATAAAAATAGATTAAGGTACCTATATAATGGTAACATTATGGGTTTTTTTATTCGCCTCCTCTCAGTTTCATGCCGGGTTTTTGATTTACAGATTTTTCCATTTTACCAAAATTTATAAACAAATGTTCGACAAAAGTGTATTTAGGCGCTGTTTCTCAAGCGAAATTTGAAAATACAATTATGAACCAAATAGAAAATACTTTGATGAGGCCGATAAATGAGGAATACGCGGTATATGGCATTTCCTCAGTGTTAAACATGATAATTTTAAAATCTATTTTGCAGAAACTGCAACAAATTTCATAATTTGTTGCTTTCGTCTGATCTAAAATCGCAACAGATTAAGCGTTGATTTACAATTAAACTTATTATAGTATTATTACTACTATTATTATTATTAAGTTAAAGTTGATACGGTTTAGTTTTTTTTTTTATAATATTTTGTTTTTTTTTTCAAGTCGGTTCCTACAAACACTACAGATTTGCCATTATCTCAGAATTAAGAATACAAGTTGATATTTTTCTGCATTATTTACTGATCCAAAGGCAGGTACTACAATTTCTGGTGCAAATATTTATCACAGAACGAGTTTTAGATACCGCATTTTGTATTAAAATGCCTCATAAACAGGATGAAGCATTAAGGTATTTTACCTTTTCACGAACTTCATAAAAAATCGTCAGGCACGCATTGCCGACAAAACGCAGGCGTTAAATAAGTTTTCAAACGCGCGGTTTTTGTTAGGTGGTGAACTTTTTGAACGACCTGTACACTTGTTTCGACTCGATCATCGAGAACTACGACGTGTACAAAGTGGAGACGATAGGGGACGCGTACATGGTGGTGAGAGATTTTAAATTTGATTTCGAATTTTGAAAGAGAGAGTCAACGGTAGGGTAGTAGTTTCTAGAGAAAATGATAAATATACTGGCTCAAAAAAGCGCGACGAATATGACATTCATTTTTTTTTTAATTGGATACCCTATTTTTAAATTTTGTTTGGAAAAATCTCGATCCTACAACTTTTATAAAGTATATCATATATCTATTTTTGATACTATGGTGTTTATTTTAACTTTTCCAATATTTACTCTTCTTTCTGACATTTGCTACAACATCAGTTGGACATGATAACTGACTAAAATTCATAAAATTTATTGTTGTGTTAATAATTAGAATATATATATATATATATATATATATATATATATATATATATATATATATATATATATATATATATATATATATATATATATATATATATATATATATATATATATATATATATATATATATATATATATATATATATATATATATATATATATATATATATATATATGATGACACTATACTCCGGGATATCATCCGGTCGCTCGTTGAACTCCGACTGGAATCCTGCATCCAACTGGAATCCTGCAAATCCTGCATTCGACTGGAATCCTGCAGACGTTTCGCCAAAATCTCACTTGGCATCTTCAATGCTCGCGCTCCGAAAACACTTCGAACACTGGGAGGTTATCGGCGGTGCGTGCGGTATTTATACTCTGCGCCGGAGATGGTAACGGTGCTGCTTGTGCGTGGGGGGAGGTGGCTCCGCCCCCTGAATTGTCGCGTTGTTAATTTCGCCCGATCGTAGTTGCGATGTCCCCGTTGGCTGCTCCGCATCACTCTGCTGTTTGATTATCGTTCTCCACGTGTTGGATAAATGCAGAGCGTCGTCTCTCGTATTGAGGTGTCCGGACTTTTCTATTTCGATGGCCTCTCGTATAATCCTAGTCCTAAAATCAGGAATATTAGCTATTTGTTTGCAAGTGCCGAAATCAATTTTATGGCCTGTCTGATGTTGGTGCTGAAACAAAGCAGATGTTGTTTGTTTGTTTCTTATGGCTAAACGATGTTCCTCGAGCCTGGCTGAAATCCTTCTGTTGGTCTGTCCCACATACGTCAGGCTGCACGATCCGCATGCTACACTGTATACTCCTTGGTTTTCCAGAGTAATTTTTTGTTTTGGGTTTCTTAGTATTGCTCCGATGGTATGGTCAGGTTTGTATGCCGTTGATATGTCGTGTTTCCGTAATATTCGGCCGATTTTGTCAGTAACCCCCTTGATGTATGGCAGGACAGCGATCGATCTTCGTTGGGTCTCGTCCTGCACTCTCTGCTGCGGCTGTTGTTGTTTACTGATTGCCTTGCTGATAGTGCGCCTTTGGTATCCGTTTTGTCGAAGACGGGTACTAATTTTCTTCAGTTCTTTATCTCTGTTCCTCTCGTTTGTGAGCCTGAAGGACCGAGCAATTAATGTATTTGCCACTGCCTGTATCTGTGATGGGTGGTGATGAGATTTAGCGTTCAGATATCTATTAGTGTGTGTTGGTTTTCTATAGACAGTTTGTTCCTAGTGTCCATCTTCGGTCCTTGTGATGTGCACATCTAAAAAGGGCAGACTGTTATCCTCTTCAAGTTCTATTGTAAATTGAATCCTTGGGTGAATGGAATTCAGATGATCTAGAAATTTCAAAAGCTCCTCCTTGCCAAAAGGCCATACAACAAATACGTCATCAACGTATCTTGTCCATAGTTTTGGCTTCAGATTTGCCTTCTCTATTGCTTTCTTTTCGAAGTAAAGTAAAAGTAAAAAAAGAGGTTGGCAATCACAGGTGAGAGAGATGATCCCATTGCTGCTCCATCTATTTGTCGGTAAATTTTCCCGTTGTGCATAAAGTAAGCGTTTTTCAGGCAATGTCTTGACAGATCCATTATGTATGGCGGAAGATCTTCGTTTTCTTCTATAAGCAAGAGTGCCGCTTCTACTGGAATACTCGGGTAGAGGGATTTGACATCGAAACTTGCCATAATGTCGTCCTTGTCCATCCTGAGAGAACCTAAAATCTGAGTGAAATGTTCTGAGTTTTTAACATAGGAATCTGCCTTTTCCACTATAGGCTGAAGTGCACTGGCCAGATGTTTTTCCAGCTTGCATATATATATATATATATATATATATATATATATATATATATATATATATATATATATATATATATATATATATATATATATATATATATATATATATATATATATATATATATATATATATATATATATATATATATATATATATATATATATATATATATATTTCTAGTTTGTGAGTTCTTGGAACCTTTTGATTTTATATATTCTTAAGAAATGGTTCTTGGGTTTTTTTTGGTCCTTTTTTAGTGAAATTAAAATAAGTTTCCGTTACTTGTGAAACATTTTATTTTTTGTGACGTTTCGGCCTTCAAGACCTTCTTCAGACATTTAATTTTAACCTACAAAAATGTGTTTTTAAATAAAATTATTTATAGCATTGTTTTCCTGGTCATAATTAAAACATAGATAAAAATTTGAATAGGAGTCAGCATTGAAATGATTAAAAATTACTAGTGCAAGTCAATAGAACAAACAAAGTGATTAAAAATTGTATAAAAATAGATGCACAACAATAAAACATACATAATTTCTTATATTACGATTACATACATACCTTAAGCCAAAAATCAACGGTTCACTATATAGTTGTTTGGTAATTTACAGTTCTACAACATTCACAACAGACATATTGAATATGTAAATCGACAAGCCACATTGATAAGACGACGAACCAAAACAATAATGCGAAGCCCGGATGTACGTTTCTTCACAGTAGGACAACGGAGTTTTTTTTTTTTTTTAAGCTTTTTTTTTTGTTTGTGTGAGATTCACGGGTTAATGTGTCTCTTTATTTAATTAAGTTGTGATAAATTTTGCTGAGATTTTTTGTGTCAGTCTTAGAGTTTATGGCGTTTGGATTTTTTTGGATCTCAATCATTTCATAAAATTCCCGTCTTTTTGTGTGCCTTTCTGAGCGTAAAATTTTCACACTTTGAAAGTCAAACGAGTGCTGATTCTTCCTGGAATGGCTCGAAAGAGCAGTGTTATTTTTTTTTTGTCATATTTATGGCCGTTTAAGCGACTTTTTAAGTATTGACTAGTTTGTCCGATGTAGACACCATTACAATTTTGGCACGGTATTTGGTACACCACGTGGCTTTTTTTCTCGTCAGGGATTTTTGATTTTAATTTACTAAAGTTTTGTTCTAATAGGTTATAACCTTTGTGTGCCACAGTAATGTCGCGTTGTTTGAACACATTGCACAAATTTTCCGATAGCCCTGGAACATACGGTAATGGGAGATATTGTTTTTGAGTGTTTTTATTCTCGGATTTGTTACCAGCATTTTGATTGTAAAATTTATGTATCCGTTTATTGAAAATTTTATTTATTAATACATCCGGATAACAGTTTAATTTTAGGGCTTGTTTTGCTTTTTTAATAGCTTGCTGTCAGTACTCAGGATCGGACAGTTTAATAGCTCGGTCGGCTAAACCTATTACCACAGCAAAGACCAGATCAAAACCAAATGGTACACCAAAGATACTTGGTCATCTAGGTATGTAAGTTTCAACTCCCAACATCCCATCACCCAAAAAAAATCCGTAGTAATAGGTTTAGCCGACCGAGCTCCGTTGTCCTACTGTGAAGAAACGTACATCCGGGCTTCGCATTATTGTTTTGGTTCGTCGTCTTATCAATGTGGCTTGTCGATTTACATATTCAATATGTCTGTTGTGAATGTTGTAAAACTGTAAATTACCAAACAACTATATAGTGAACCGTTGATTTTTGGCTTAAGGTATGTATGTAATCGTAATATAAGAAATTATGTATGTTTTATTGTTGTGCATCTATTTTTATACAATTTTTAATCACTTTGTTTGTTCTATTGACTTGCACTAGTAATTTTTAATCATTTCAATGCTGACTCCTATTCAAATTTTTATCTATGTTTTAATTATGACCAGGAAAACAATGCTATAAATAATTTTATTTAAAAACACATTTTTGTAGGTTAAAATTAAATGGATTCCAGTCGGAGTTCAACGAGCGAACGGATGATATCCCGGAATATAGTGTCATCACATTTTTCCATCCGTGAATCAATACGTGAAAAAAATATATATATATATATATATATATATATATATATATATATATATATATATATATATATATATATATATATATATGGATTTTCCTGAAGCTGAAAAGTCCAATGTCCAAAAAAAGCCAAAAACGGCATATTTTCGAACATTTACTCCGCCATAATAATAATTAAAAATAAGATAAGTTAATTTGTAGTGGTAGGTATTAATTATTATTTACTTTTTTGTTGCTGTATCCACAGCTCAAACAAAGCTCTTTCTCCTGTAATAGCTTTGTCATAGCCACCTAATAATATGAGAATAGTATTAAATAGAAGGAAAGATAAATATTGGAAAAGTTAAAATGAATCGGTAAGTTGACTCACCCTGTACATACAAAGTGAACATTTCTCTTATTTAGCAGGATTTGGAAAATTTGTTTTAACTAGTGTTGCATAACATCGAAAGATGTCCATTATAAAAATGTTTTCAATCATTCGGAGTGGTCTGCAAAAGAGTCTCCATATGGAATTATTTTTTGCCCCTTAATATTTTTCCAATGATGTTTTTGATTGTTTGTGAATTTTTTTGCGACGTTGCCAAACTTATCCGCAAAAAATAGGAAATATACATAACATAAGCTTTAATATTATCTCCTATATTTCTCCACACCACACTTACGATATCAAAAATGAATGTCAACTGAATTTGTTTCTATCATGGGCGGTAACATTTTTTTTTTTTGGAACAAAAATGAATTTCTTACCTTCGCCAACGGCATTTACGCAGTGGATTAAAAAAAAAATTATAAACGGCGTTAATTTTTCTGAAAGTTCCTGAAGAGATTTACACCGTTAAGTGTCGGTGCCAAATTAATGAACATAAATGAAACATTAACAAATTTGACAATTTGTGAGTGCCAAAATAAACTGCATTTTATTATTATCATATACAGGGTGTTAAAAAAGTACGCTGCCAAACTTTAAAAACCGATTCCTTGCGTGATTTTACGACAAAAATTTCACATAAACGTAGGTCCAAAAAGACAAATTGTTTAAATTTTCTAAAATAATTGTTTTTCCTTTTATCACTTTTGATATTTTTATCAAATTTGGTGGACATCTTTTAATTATTGAGAGGTGGTTTTTGACGCAAAAGCTTTGTTTTTATTTTTACCAGTGACGTCCGTACGGGGTTTGAACTGAACATTTTTAGAGAAAAAAATGGCACGTCGCTGCATGTTCTGAAAACAAAAATTACTTTTAAAATCCCCATTCGATTTGGAGCAAATTTGGTGCATCAACTTGTTTGCGTACGACGCCCGGTCTTCGCCTGAAAAAAATAATAAATACAAAAAAAAACTACTAACAGGAAGACGTTTATTATTAAATAACTCTAAAAAAAGATAACTTTCCTTACAAACAATACTCTACCAGAAAAAAATAAACTACAACTGCTGGAAATGACCTCCCCCGACTTCGATACATGCGTTTCTACGCCTTCTTAGGGACTGGCGAACCCTTTCTAATATACCAGGGGTTTTCCTAATAACTGTACAAGAGTCTTCTATCCGATTTCTTAGATCTTCCTCACTTTGGACTGGTGTTTTTAAGTGTCCCCAGAGGAAGAAATCTATTGGATTTAAATCAGGTGACCTGGGTGGCCAAAAATGAGGTCCAGCACGCCCAATCCAGCGATCAGTATAATTTTCATCTAAATACTGGCGTGGGCAAAAGTTCAGGTAATACGCGTTCAATTAATTTTCTGTACTGCTCACCAGTAAGTCTACCAGGCAAACATTTACCGAAAATTCGACGGTTAGGATATCTTTCTTGATACATCCGTCTTGCTGCGCGAATTTTACCATATGTCATTCCACACACGCAGTGCTAAAAAAAAGCTAATTGAAAATCTTAAACGTCGTCGCAAAACGAGTACGGGGGATAAAAAAGGCATGACCGTGAAAAAAGAATCACTAGATTATTACAATATTATTATGACATAGCATTACACGTGCCAACTTTAGTAGATTATTAACATTGCATAATTCCATTTATTTCTTCTTCTTCTTCCTACTTTAGTCCAGGCAAATTGCCTGTTCATTTTCGTCGTCTCTGCCTATCCCACTGCCAGGTTGTCACTCCATCGTTTTCGGGGGCGACCTAAGCTCCTGCGACCCAATGGTGATTTGTCGCGTGCAATTCTGACTATTCTTCTGTTGTCCATTCTACTAATATGCTCGTTCCAGTCTTTCTTTCTACGCAATACCCACGCATTAACGTTTTCCACCCTGCATGTTCGTCTTATATTTTCGCTCCTCTCTCTGTCCAAGAGCGTTTTTCCAGTTATTCTACGAAGTATCCTCATTTCGGTTGTCTCTAGTAATTGTTTAGTTTTCGCTGTGTCTGGTTGGTCTTACTATTGCCTTGTAAATTCTCGATTTGGTCTCGATTTTAATGTTTTTATTTCGCCAAATTGTGTCGCTTAAGCATCCTGCTATTCTTGTTGCCCTTGTTGTTTGCTCTCTGACCTCTGCCTCCACATCACCATAACCCGAGATTTCTATGCCCAAATATTTAAATTTCATTACCTGCTGGATGATTTTGCCTTCAGCTTCTAATTTGCATCTTAATGGTGTTTTTGATGTTGTCATGCATTTAGTTTTTTGGGCCGATATTATCATATTAAGTGATTTGGCAGTGCAGTTAAATCGATGTAATAGTCGTTGCAGATCGTCTTCACTTTCAGCCACCAGTACGGCGTCATCAGCGTAGCACAGAATATTGATTTCATGGTCGCCCATTCTGTATCCTCTCAGTAATCGTACATTTCTTATTACTTCGTCCATGATAATGTTGAAGAGAAGGGGACTCAGGGAGTCTCCCTGTCGGATACCTCGGCCCACTGCTATTGGTTCAGTCAGGATCCCATTTATTTTTGCTTCGATCTGGTTTGCTTTACTATCGTTTTGATGAGGTTGTGTGGAGTTTGTCTGTTGTAAAGGAGGTGTAAAACGTCTCTTAATCGCACTCGATCGAACGCTTTTTCCAAATCAATAAAACACATGTATGCCGGTCTGTTGTATTCAATTGATTTTTCTGTTATCTGTCTTATGACAAAAACCGCATCTGTACATGATCTGCCCGATCTGAATCCTTGCTGTTCGTCGGCTAAGGGTGTTAAGTTGTTGATTTTGTTTGCTATAATTTTTGTTATAAGTTTCAGTGCAGTGCTTAAGAGATTTATACCTCTGTAGTTTGAGGGTACTTTCTTATCTCCCTTTTTGAACATAAGGATAGTGATGCTAGTTCGCCAATCATCGGGTATTCTATGTTGGTAGAGAATTTTCCGAGTGAGGGATGTTAGCAAGACACGGGCCACCATATTTAAGTAACTCGTTTGGGATACCATCTTTACCGGGACTTTTCCTGTTTTTTAGTTTTTGAAGAGCTGCAGCTACGTCGGCTACCTCAATTTCTGCGTTGCGATTCGTCACTATTTCGGGTGTATTCAGTTCAATCTCAGGTTTCTCTGGTTCATACAATTCGGTTAGGTAGTTAACCCAGGTTTCCTTTGTTATCTGATCTGTTTCGACTAGTTCGTTCACTTCCTTTCTTTGGGTTCTAATAAATCGCCAAATTTGCTTTTGGAGTCCATAGAAGTCTTCCTCCATTCGCTTTGAAAAAATTTCCCAGTGATGGTCCTTTGTTCGTCTTACTAATGCTGTTGTTTCGTTTCGGATTCGTCTATATATTTCGTAGGATTCTGGTGTTCGTAAAGTCCTGTAAGTGAGGTACGCTATTTTTTTTTCTTTACATTTTTCCTTAATTTCTGGGCGGAACCATGGAGTTCTGATGTTATTATTATTCATTTTTACTGTTCGGGTACCTAGAGCTTCATATGCGGCTTCTTTAATGTTGGTCTTCAGTTTTTCCCAGGAAGCATTTATACTATCCTCTTCTTTTATTTTGTTTAGTTGGATTTTTTCTTTCAGTCTCCTTTCATATAGTTGCCTTATCGATGGGTCCCATAGTGAATCGATGTTTATTTTAGATTCCTGTGTTACGTGTTCTGGACTCTTTCGATGTTTAAATTTTATTTTGATTTTTGTGAGTAGCAAGCTGTGGTCGCTTCCCACGTCGGCAGAGTTCAGTGTCTTTACGTCGAGTATCTGGAGTGGGTGGATGTGTCTGTTGGTAACAATATAGTCAATTGTAGACCTGTGGCCTCTAGTGTTGCTGAATGTGAATTTATATTGATCTTTGTGGTCAAAAAATGTGTTGTTGATTCGCAGCTCATTAAGCGTGCATAGATGGATCATAAGTTCTCCGTTATCATTTAACACGTTTTCGTTAAATCTCTGCTTGATTCCAGGTATTGTTTCATTTCCGATACGGGCGTTAAAATCACCAAGAATTATTATTTGTTGGTCATTGGGCAGTGACTGAATTGTATTTTGGAGTTGGTCATAAAAGGATTCTCTTTCTTGCTTTGGTTTGTTATCTTCAGGTGAGTACACTGACACAATGTTCAATCTTTGGTCCTCTGCTTTCATTTTTACAACCAGGATTCGTGAAGATACGTAATTGCATTCTTGTATATTGTTTTGGAACTTCTTAGATACTGCAATTGCTACTCCTTCTTTTGCCCTTGTTTCCTTTTCCACTCCACTGTAAATCACTAGGTAATCATTAAAATGCATTTGGCCTTTACCTTTCTTTTTGGTCTCTTGTAGGGCACATATGTCGATGTTATTATCTTTTAGTTCCTTCAGGGTTTCTTGATCTTTGTTGTTAAATGATTTTATGTTCCAGGTGGCAAATCGCACAATATATTTTTTATTCCATGCCGTTATCCGTTTTCTTGCGTGTGTCGTTATCCGTGAGTCAGTCCTATTCCGAGGCAGAGTATCGGTTCTGTGAGCCATAATGTCTTTTTACGTCGGGTAGGGAGCTGGCCTGGCCCGACAACCTTCCTCCTTTTTCATCCGGGCTTAGGACCGGCATTGGCGGAGTTTATTTATTTATTTGATTTTAAAAATAATTTTTGTTTTCAGAAAAAGCAGTGACGCGCCATTTTCTTCTTTAAAAATATTCAGTTCAAACCCCGTACGGACGCCAGTGGTAAAAATAAAAATAAAGCTTTTGTGTCGAAAACAGCCTCTCAATAATCAAAAGATGTACACCAAATTTGATAAAAATATCGAAAGTGATGTAGAGGAAAAACATTTTTTTTTGAAAATTTTAACACCCTGTATCTTGAAAAATAAGCATTTTTGGACCTATGTTTATATCAATTTTTCCTCTTAAAATCACGTTGTTAAAGTTTGGCAGCGTACTTTTTTAACACCCTGTATAATAAATTTAAAAAAAAAATTCTTGGTGGTGTCTGCTTGAGTTGAAGAAGGAAGTAACATTCCTTTACTTTTATTTGAAATGTTTCAGGCATTTGAAAAAATATGTATGTTTGAAACTACGTTTACGAGTTTTTTTTGTATGAATGAAAAAAATTGAAGTTGCAAATTTTGAGGACTCGGTATAACAAAAATATTTTTACCTCATTATATTGTTATAACTTAGCAGCTAAAAATTGCCAACCGAAAGTACGAAAAGGGCCGAACCAGTGACGGCGGAGATTTCTAAAACAGTTTAGAAAACTGATTCAAATTAAATATGTCTTTCGCTTTCATTTCCAGAGAAAATAGTAGACATTTTTACACTTTCATTTTTTGATGAAAATGTGTTGCCAAGTGTTAGCTTTCATTTCCACTAAGAATATCCTCTTGCACTCCCGTACGGGAGTTGCTACGGGGTGTAACAAAAAAGTTGTAAATATTTTTTCCCTCGTACGGGAGTGCAAGAAAATATTTTTACTGGAAACTTTTGTGGGCACACTTTCATAAACTAATAAAAGTGTGTAAATTTCTGTTACAGTAAAAAAAAAATATGTCTATAAGCGAGAGATCTATTTAGTTTGCTTTAGAAATATCCGCCGCCACTGGCAGTTCAGCCTTTCCGTCATGTTGGCTGCCTGCCGATAAACATCGATGCTCGTTTGTCTACGAAACAAATGAACGTGTTTCTGGCAAGGTAAGCGGATTACCACTGAGAAACGATATCCAACACGCTTCGGAGATAGCGACCATGTCGCTACGTCTTCTGTCTACGGTGCGGAATTTCACCATCAAACACAGACCGGACGACAGGCTGAAATTAAGGATCGGGATACACTCAGGTGGGCCAATAAAATCCAGTTTTTTAGTCTAATATTCAGGGTGTTATTAAATGGACGGTTAAAAATACGGTTGAGTGAATTTTCAACCTGTTTTAGCACAGGAAGTCCATTATATTTTGTAAAACTTAAAAGTTGAACGTTTTTCGTTATTTTTATCGCGAAAAAAAAAGAAGAAAACGCCATTTTGAAGGTTATATCGCTTGTGTAAGAAAGTACCCTATTTTGGACACTGTTTAAGGTCCAGTATGCGCGGGTGTGGTCGGATTAAAGATGCCCCGGTACTGCCTGTTCGGCGACACCGTGAACACTGCCAGCAGAATGGAATCCACCGGACTTCGTAAGTATACAGGGTGGACCAGGTGAAAAAGGTGAAAATTTGGACGTAATTTTTCACAGAACCTGCCAATACTATTTTCGAACCCTCTGCGTCTATTGTTTATAAATCAAACTTGCCGACGTTTTTTTGATCACCCCAGTAGCTTCTCCGGAGCTTTCACTCTGTCTATAAGCCAAATGCAAAAGTTGTTCAAAAATATTTGCAAGATATATTTTTATACAGAGTAGGGTGCTTCAAAAAATTTTTTATTTTTTTTTAGCCCTTACCCTCTCAAATGTTTCTTTTTGATATAAAAAAAATCCTCACTAAAGATGAGCCCTGCAGCTCAACTCTAAGGCGTCGCTATTTTTATTTTAGTTTCCCATTTAATTAACATAATTTTTTACAAAAAACCAATTCATATTGTTAAATTTATAAATTAGAATTTGTAGAATACTACTAATACTTATTTGTAGAATCAATGATTTTATAAGTACCTGTGTAATCGTTGTTTGGTTCTCCACCTAAATCTGAATCCATTAGAGTCTCTGTCGAAGCTTCTAAGTTGGCAGAAGTTCAAAAAATACTATGTCGATTTGACGTTTTCCATTCTTCATTTAAATATTTAGACTGAGCTTCTGTTAAAGAATGTGCTGAGTTATGATTAGATATATCAAACAAATTCTCAAGGCGACTTTTAAATGTATGCTGCTTAATGTTTTGTTTCTGAGTTTTTTTTTTTTTTTCAAAAGTTCGATAAACTTTCATGATTTTAGTAATAGCATTATACGAGAATACCAGTAGGCAATATAACATTATAAATTACTTCATCAAGACTCTGTCGAATTGTGAGGTTAGAATCTGTATGCTTGTAGAAAAATAATTCTCAAACTTTTCTTATACTCGGTAATTTTCGTTTACTTGATTTTCTGTATGAAAAACCCATCCAAATAAATTTTCTTTTCAGCGATAATAATGTAAATTACTCAGAGCTTTAAAGAATGACAATACACAATAATTTCTTAATATATTGATATTTGACATTGATAATTTGGCAACTGTACCGTATTTTAAAATTTGAAACCCATAGAAATAAAGCAGGATAAAAATTTTGAGAAATTATGTAGCTATTTCTGAAAAGTTCAAAATTTAGTAATTTTTAAATGGCTGTAATTAATCTACTTTTAATGATAATCATACTTTGTTAATTAAATTAAATTATTTGCATGAAATATTTTTTTATATAGAGGGTGTTGCAGAAATCGACTGCAGATACTGTTGGGGCTGGTCAATTGCCTGTGGTCAATTGACGTAATGAACTATTCCGGCACACGGGACAATACATGGCCAGTGAAATTGCAAGAATTATTAAAAACATTGGTGAAAATAAGATTACCTCTTAGTTATACTTGAACCAGTAATATAGTGCTTTTACAACCGTCCCAGTCAAATACAAAAGTTGTTCAAAAATATCTCCAAGATATATTTTCATATATAGAGGATGTTGCAGAAATCACTTACAGATAGTGTTCGGGCTGGTCAATTGACGCAATTCACTACATGGTGCATACGTAACGTTGAGAGTTTTTCTATGACTTTTCACAGCCTCAGGTATTCCGGCGCACGGTATACTTAGACCAAAAATATAGTACTTTTACAACCGACCCCGTGATTAAGTTTGCCTACTGTTTGTTACTTCAAAACCGCAGCCCCTTACCCGTAACCATTACAGGAGCGTCCTAGAAATTTATCTACCTACACTAACAAGCGGGATACAAGTATGTTTTCAATCCACAATCCACGTTTTGTTGTGTTATCAAATCGATTTTGTAATCTTTATTAAAATGTTTTATTTTTAATAATTCCAGAAGCCGTTTTTTCACGCTGCTCTCTTCAAAATATAAATCATTTTCGTAAAGAAATTCTTTTTTATTTCTTTATTTTAAGAAGTATTTGGAATTTTTTTAATTTGGGCTGAATAATACGAGGCATTATCCAGCCCAATAACAGTATTTGGAGATAGTTTTGACACCAGTTTATTTTCAGACTAGTCCTCAAATATTTCCGCTGTCATGTTTTCATGATAATCCACACTTGAACCTTTGAAGTTTTTGACAGATAAAAATAAGGCATTTGTTGCACAGAATATCGCGAACACCCTGTACAATAGGTGAAACCATTAAATACAAAATCGTTAGCTTTATTACCATGTAAAAGAAACTGATATCTGAAACACAGTCCTTTGGCTATCGACAATTTTTAATAATATTGGGACCCATTTTTCAGTTTTTTTTTAATTTGCGGCGCACCCAGTACATTTTTGAAAAATTGTCAAGGATAAAAGTTTATGCAGCCGAGAATGATCTTTTTCACAGACCCTTGCAAAGGCAGTTTTTAATTTTTTTAAATTACTTCCCGACGCCCCAACCCCCAGAAGATTCGTAAATAGTAAATAGTAAATTTAGTAATGTTAATATGAAGTATTTGGTCCGGATGCGTTTCGGGTCCTCCGGTAACGCTATGACGTCATCGTTTTGCGTAGCGCTCAAAGTGCACTGCAGCAAACCGTGCCGCGACCTTCTCGTAGCCATGGGTGGTTACTATCTGGTGGAGAGAGGCCTGATCAACCTCAAGGGCAAGGGCGACCAGCGGACTTACTGGTTACTGGACGAGGACCCCTGCGCGCGCAGACTGAGGACGTTCGCGAGGGAGAAACGTCGGGCAGAATCTGGCGCGCGATACTTCACGACTTATCCGGACGTGGATGGTAAGGCGTTTTCAAATTTACTTATTTATAAACAAGACTGCTTTGTATTTTAAAAAGAAGCCATGAACAAAACTTATTTCCCAGTATTCCACCTACGGATGTGATAGATTTAGTAGATTTCACCCTCACTCGGAAACAGGTTAACCCATTGGTGAAACAAGATTTATTAGATTGCTTAATAATATCTTTAGACCAAAATTATTTTGAATTAAATGGACAGATTTACATCTCTAAGGAAGGTTTGATTATGGGAAACCCACTTCGTCCTTTGTTAGCCGACATCCTTTAAGTAAAAATTTTCTATGGCGTTATAGATACGTGGATGATGTCTTTGCTTGCTTTGTTGGAACGGACAGACAATTGAATTCTTTTTTAAATTAGATAGACTCATTACATAATCGTATATAATTCACTATCGAGATTGAACAGGATAAATCGATTAATTTTTTAGACTTAACTATTACGAAAACGGAAAACAACTTAGATTTTTCCATTTACCATAAACCTTCACACACGGACACAGTCATACATAACATCTCAAATCACCCTTATACACACAAAATGGCTGCATTTCACTCTTTTATACACAGACTTCTTAATACGCCGCTCTCAGCAGAAAATTACAACAAAGAACTTAACATCATTAAGCAAATTGCACTGAACAACGGCTACAATCCGTCCATTATCGATAAAACTATAAATAAAAACAAACCAAGACAACAGTAAACTCTATTTATCCGAAACCTAATACAGAACACGAACAATTACATAGATAGGAGAACCTAGTGAAAAAGTTTCAAAACATTTGTCAAAATGTGGTCTAAAAATAGCTTTCGGAACTAACAACACAATAGGAAAATCTCAAAAATCCGGGGTCTACAGGTTGAAATGCAGATCTTGTCCTAAAATTTATATTGGACAAACAGGTACATCCTTCAAAAAACGCATTAACGAACATAAAAAAGGGTTTAAAAACAATAGTCAAGATTCTAATTAGGCTACACACTTAAACTCATTTTAACGACAATTTGGATATTTGACTTACAGCCACAAAAAGTAGAAAACTAAATTTATTGGAAGCCATGGAGATTAACAAAATGAGACATTCAAATGTATTGCTTAACGATCGATTAGATTTAAATACCTGTCCTTTATTGAACTTAACTTCTCACAACAACGTTAATTAACGTTTTAATGTCAATTTTCGGTATATATAGTAGCAGGTAGTTTGTAAATATTACATTTGATAAAAACACGGTGTTGTCGAAACAACTGTCCTGTGAACATAAGTAATTTCGTGAAAATTTTTTCTTTTTTCTTCTTCTTATTTATTTTGCTTGTTTTCAGGTTACCGCGCAGTGATCAGGAGCTCGTTGAAGAACAAAACGAATCCCGGCATATCCCGGTGCACGTCCTTCGAGAGTTCGAAGAAGCTCAGGTTCGCAGCCGGCCATGGAAAGGTTCTGCGCAGCAATCAGCTGCTGCTGATGGTATGCTGACCATATAATTACTCGGCTAGGTTCAATTTCTCGAAACCATTACCCAACTGGTCAAAAAATAGCATCCATAGAGATAGATATAGCGCATCTAAAATATATCAAAAATGTGTCTTGCTTAGATTATCCGGTCATAGAGCAGGAAGGAAGTGGTTTTTTAAATAAAAGGATTTAAAAAACGTAAAAATTCTTCGGTAATGAATTAATTAAAATCAGTAAGAGTATTGTTTAACTCTTTTTGTTTGGATTCGTAAGACCAACATAATTTAAAATTCCTACATTCCTTGCTACTATTTCATCGACCATGTTCTGCTCATTATGTGGCTCCACTTCACAAGCTCAATTACATTCCTGAATTCTTAGTAGAAAAAGTCAAAAACACGATTTCTGAGTCCATTATAAAAAGAAAACTTCATCTAAAAATATGAACGTCTTAACTTTTGAGACACAGAATGGTAAAGTTTTCAAAAATAAAATATATTTGGCACAAATGCAAATAACATACCATCCTAACAAGATAAATTCTTATTTAAAAAAGAAAACACTACCTACTATTAATAATTTTTAACAGAACTGTCTGTTAATAAATTAAATAAATAACAACCTTTGTCGAAAAACTATTTAAATCTGGGGATCTAGGGGGCCATAGTTGAGGTCTGCCGCGACCTGCCCATCTGTTATTAAATGTGTGAATTAAATATTGTCTTACTGCAACACTACCGCTTACTGCGCAGGCGCGCCGTCATGCGTGATCCGCATTCAATTCTGGATTAAATGTATTACTTCTAGCAATATCCCCCATAGCACAAGGACGTCTATAAAACGATATACGATGTTACTAATTGGAACGTCCACAGTATATCAGATTCTATCACCATGAAACAGCCTTCAAAAATAGGAAAAACGTTTTCATGGATTAACCCAACAACCATTTTAATATGAAAATTGTATTTTATGCAGGGTGATTCCTAAAATTAATACTTTGTTTTTCGGGGGCTGATTCTCGCATCCATTTTAAGAAAAAAATATACTAACCATATTATATAATTAAAATTTTTTTTTTTCTGGGGAATTTTCTCCAAAATTGCTTACTTAAATAAAAAAAAATTAGTTTTGTATGGCTAAAATGAATTTTGAAAATGTCTCCTTTTTCTTCATGCCCAACCAACTAAATTTCATTGCAAGTTCATTTGAAATCAGCGGGGTCAGAGCTTGCTATCTCATTGACCTAGCAAAATAATAAAAAACAAGGCATGATGTTGGTAGACTACACAAGCAGTAAGCACAGCACACAAAATACTCAAAGTAGACGCCTTACACCGCCAACAAAAACAAGGCTGAAAAGATGGCGGACGACGAGACGGAGGAGAAGCCGACGAGACTCGAGCGAGTCCGGCACGGCACGACCGCGAGTAGTTGCAGCCGAACAGTGTTGTCAAATGGGATCTTATAAAAAAATATATTATTTTTGAGTTTTTATAATTTTTTTACGTAGATGTGGTATTTTGTGTGCTATCTGGGATAGGCAAATCCGCTTCTAAAACTCTAACCTAGACATTTACTTAAGTAAGAAATAATACTGAAAATAATCCTCTGCATGCTGTCATATTAACATACAGAGAAGAGGTCTTCATTTTTTTTAAATCTAAAAAAATCAATAAATTAAATTTCTTTAGAAACAAATGGACCCAAAAATCGCCTTCTTAATTATTGACATTGACAGAAAACACGCTGTACATGGAACAAATATTTGACATTTTCCATTGGCAGCCTTCTCTCGATGCCCAACATGTGCCGATGACGATGTCCTGTCCGTGCATGGAAAACCTGTTCAACGCGGCAACGCCGACGGAACGTCGCCTCGACGGCGGGGCTGGGGGCAAGTCGGCCGTGTGCCGCAGCGTTCCCGCCCTGTGCTGCCATCTGCTCGTCGTACCCCGTCAGTACCATGCGATTTCGGCTCCGAGCAGCCCGAACAAATCCGAGCTGGCTCTGCCGACTTGTTTCGAGACGCCGCAAGATGGCGCGGAACGCGCTCCCCTATTGCAGGTTACCACGCCAGACCATTACGAGTGATTCGAATGCCCAAATATTCTAGTCGAACATTTGATACGTACCTTAAGCCCAAAATATGTTCCATTAAACGTACCTTTACTAACAAGTTACTGTTTTATTGCTTTTAAAGATAATTTATTTGTGCATCGAGATGTAATGCTTCTTGGTTGTCGACTAGTAGGTCCGAAGGCCCTTAGATTAAAAAAGTTACCTAAATTACGCGTGGGTCATTTCGGCATAGAAAAGTCTTAGGCTAGAGCTAGAAGGTTATTTTATGGACCAGGACTATAGAAAGAAGAAGAAGAAAGAACCTTTAATACAACATGAAAAATCAAAAGTTCCATTTCTTCAAGTCGCAGCTGATATTTTAATATATACTGGTAAGGATTATCTTTCAATACTATGGCTTGAGAGAATTCTTCTTAAAATTAAAACTACCTCATAAATAATATCAAAACTCAAACCATAGATTAAAAATGTTCACTGAATTACGTGTTGGTCATTTCGACATAGAAAAGTCTCAGGTTATAACTACAAAGTTATTTTATTCGCCAGTTGTATGAAAATGTATAACTTGTATAGTAAGAGTGTTGTAAAAGAACCTTTAATACAATATGAAAGAGCAACAGTTCCATTTCTGAAAGTCGCAGCTGATATTTTAACCTATGCTGGTAAGAATTATCTTTCAATAAGACTACCATAGTAATTGGCTTAAGATGATTACGTGTGGGTCATTGCGGCATAGAAAAGTTCAAAAGTTAGAGCTAGAAGGTTATTTTATTGGCCAGGATTATCAAAAGAAGACGAAGAAAGAACCTTTAATACAACTAACCAAAAGTTACATTTCTTAGAAACATATGCTGGTAAGATTATTTTTCAATATGGACTATCATAGTAATCGGCTTGAGATAATTCCTCTTAAAAGTAAAACCACCTCAGTAATAATATCAGAACTCAAATCTATTTTTTCTACACATACTTCTGAGATTGTTTCTGATAACATGGCTTTTGGTAGTAAAGAATTTAAAGAATTCGCAATAAGTTTGTATTTAAACTCTGTCACAAGTACTCGATATAGCATTCCTCCTGATAGCGTAATTGTAATGGAGAATGCAAGTTATCACAGTACACAGTTGACTAAAACCCCTTCCTCATGTGACACAAAAGCAACAATCCAAAACTACATGTATAATAACGACATTCATTTTCACTAAGATTATACCAAAAAGCAATTAACTGAGGTTCTACAAAGCTTGAACCTACAAAAGGAATACGTCTGTTATAATTATGCAAAAAATCTAGGGCATATATTTACCTTACCTCTGTATATTTAATCCCATCGAACATGTCTGGCACCAACTGAAATCTGCCATCGTCGTAACAATGTTTTTCCCCGTCTTAACTCCAATGTCCTCAAACTTATACAAACCGAAGTTTTTAACATCCCTCCACAAAGTTCGGCAAATTCTGTTAAGCATATAGAAAAATCAGAACAATCGTATATCCATATTGCAATTAATACAGAACAAATAATAATTAGAGCAGGCGATGATAGCGATAGTGATACTGATATATTATGTGAATAATTTTAAGTAATTTAAGTAGGTAATAAAAATAATTTGTAATTTTATTTTAGATTTAAACATAAATACATACATAAATAAATAAATATTGTTTAGTATCTTTCCTAACATAACCCCATATAATTAAATTCTAATTAAAGTACGGACCTGTTCGGCCATATTTCATTCTTTCAGCTTGCCCGGGTCTTTCCTTAATTCGTATCAGTTCTTATATCTATGAACAGACTTTACACTAAATGATGCCTCTTGATACGCAGTACATTTGTGCCAAATTTCATTAAAATTTCTAAAGTGATATTGCAGATATTAAAAAAAATATATTATATTTTTGAAAATATTTACCGCCCTGTATGTCAAAAGTTAAGACGTTTAGGAGATGTGTTCATATGAAGTTTCAAGTTCAAGTTCAATTAGAAAACACCCTGTATAATAACACCCTTATGTTTCACACCCGCGTGACTACGCCAACAAGTTTTTCCTAGGACAGTAGATCCGTTAAGAGAGGCTATAGGCAAATCTGAGCCGGCTATTCTTGGCGGGACCTATATAAGGTCCGGGCGTCGGGCTGGCGTCGCGACGCCCGAAGTTATTTAAGACCCGCGGCCGATCGAGATTATCGCAGTCGTTGCAGCTGGTGAACTAAAGCACAATGGTAAGCGTTTCCCTGGTGATCGTGTATCGAATTTAGTGAACTTGGTGCACCGGTGATGTTCTATATTGATTATGGTGATCCATTATTGAAGGACTATATATCAAAGACGTGCTTTACAAGCGGAATTCTTTTTTAAATTATATGCTTAACTGCAGTGCCGGAAAAATATAATAATATAAAACAAAGGCCAAAATTGGTCTACTTACTGATAAGGGAGCACAATAAAACATAATTTATAAATCACCCAGCGCATTTAAATTCAAAAATTAAAAGACTCGGGTGTTCGCAATACCTATATAGAGCATCCGTAATATAAATATGAATATGCCGTTAGTTCCATTTCCAGGCGCGTGACGTAATAATACAAGATGGCGGACGCGGGACGTCCAGGTAATCGGAATTGCTATTTTCGGATTTGGACTGTTGTAAAACGTTTCGTGAAAAGTGTGGCGCACATGACATCGAGGTCCGAAAGTATGGGGTTCGCGAGGCACGCGGTGACGCCACACTCTCGGCACTCGCACATTTTTGCTCGCGTTGTTGTTTCGTTGACGTTTTGTTAGAATGTTAGGTTAACTTCATTTTTTTTAAATCACAAAGCAGTGTACTTTATTTAGTCTCAAATACGGAAGAACACTTCACTTCAGTTCTTTTAAAAAAGAATTGATCAGTTAAATCTGCTTCTTCGATGAGCTGTAATTGTCTGTTCATGTTGCCCTAAAAGAAACACAAAAGAAATGACTAAAACAAACACATTTAAATGGTGAGAATGTGCAAGGACGCCGAAATAAAAGCCCATCATGTTATTTTTACATTTATAACCTAAAATATTAAGTGCATTTGATACTTCACAACGAAAGCCTTAATTGGTAAGGGAAAAAGTTATTTCTTATAGCTTCAAATAACAGATATAGTAAAAATTTACTTAAATAAGCGAAGCAAAAATTGTCCAAACCATAGAATTTACGTTGCACAATCTACTACGATCATTCGCCCATTACCGACGTCCGTCGAAGAAATTTTTCATCTTCTTTCTGTCCCACTTATGTATTTTTCAATAATAGTAGAAACAAGTATATGCTCTCTTTTCTCAACAACAGAACAACAAAAACTAACAAATAAGTTAATAATTTAGAACAGCCGGCAACATTGGCGCACTGTCAAACAATTAGCGCCTTTTAAATTTTAGGAGCCTTCTCGTTTCGTTTTGTTTTTTTCTTTTATAACCAATCGCTATTTTGGTTTTAGGCGGACAAGGAAAAGAAGGTGAAGAAGAAGAAGAAGGAAGAGGGAGGTGACGCGCCGGCCCCGGCTGCAGCCCCAGCTGCCGAAACACGCACTTCGTCGAAGAGCTCGTCGAAGAAGGCGAAACGTTCGGGATCCAATGTGTTCTCGATGTTCTCGCAGGCCCAGGTGGCCGAATTCAAAGAGGCGTTCCAGCTGATGGACCACGACAAGGACGGCATCATCAGTAAGGAAGATCTAAGGGCCACTTTCGACGCGGTCGGCAAAATCGCCAACGAGAAGGAACTGGACGAGATGATCCGCGAGGCACCAGGACCGATCAACTTCACCCAGTTGTTGGGACTGTTCGGTAGCCGTATGGCCGACTCCGGCGGTACCGATGACGACGAGGTAGTCGTCGCGGCGTTCAAGTCCTTCGACGAGAGCGGTACCATCGACAGCGAAAAATTCCGTCACGCTCTGATGACGTGGGGCGATAAGTTTTCGTCGAAAGAGGTCGACGACGCTTTCGACGCGATGGAAATCGACGACAACGGCAGAATAGACACACAAGCCCTCATCACTCTCCTTACCGCGTCCGCCGAAGAGGAAGGAGAAGGCGAAGCCGCGTGAACGCACCCTTATGTAACCGTTTATTCCTTAAAAAATATAGTTTGTGGTCAGTGACCAACTCTGTTTTAAAGAAACGCCATGAAAATCGATGACGTCATAGCAAACAAGATAAACACGCAATGTACTGTTCCAATAATTTTGATTTGTATATAAATAAAAAAAGTCTACCGAAACGCTGTATTTATTTTTAACGCCTCCTGAATCGTCGATCCAAAAAAAATATATAGTCCATGGGAGCAGGCTCATTATACAGTAGTGATCTGTGACTTACGCAATCTGGTTCTATGTATAACGTAGGACTCTCTTTCACCGCAGAACAAAAAGAAGCGAATAAAGTATACTGGATTAAGAAAACTATTAGTTTTTTTATTAGCTATCTCATAATTTGTCGAATTTGTGGAACAGCAACCACTGACAACTGTTCTATGGTCTGAAACTTTTTGCGTGTATGATTTTAAATAAATCTTGCGACGCACGAGATGGAATCGGAAAAGCTTTTCAACGGCGTGGAAATCTCCAAGCTGAGCAAGAAACAACTGAAAAAATACCACAAATCCCTGAAATGGGACGAGATCAAGCGAAAAAAGCGCGCCTTAGAAAAGCAGCGGTCCAAGGAAAAACGGAGCTTTGCCAAACTGCACAACATCGACATAGGTCCCAGTAGAAAAGAACTGAAACGCAAGAAAATGGTAAAGAGCTCTTGCGATATTGCCGTGTGCATCGACCTAAGTTTTGATCATTTAATGATTGACAAGGTTAGGTTCTTTTTACTCTCCTGACGGTAAGGAGGTAATATGGAATGCTTGTTGCGTAGGACATGGCCAAGGCTATAAAACAAGTGCTCAGAGTGTATACGGTGAATAGGAGAGCTCGCCAGCCGATGCAGCTCCACCTCACCAGCTTTGGCGGACGCAGTAAAGAGGAAATGACCCGGCACCACGGTTATGAGAATTGGGACATTAACTTTCACGAACGCGATTATCTCGACGTTTTTCCGAAAGACAAGCTCGTCTATTTGAGCAGTGAAAGTGAGAACGTGATAAACCAGCTGGAACCCGGCAAGGTGTACATTATTGGTGGTTTGGTTGACCACAACTCGCATAAAGTTACTTTTACCTTTGTCTAGATTAGCCGTGATGATGATGTGGGTAATTTTAGGGCTTGTGCCACCGCAAAGCCGTAGAACAAGGCATAGCCCACGGACAGTTACCCATCGGCGATTACTTTCGCTTACAACACAGGAAGGTCATAACCATCAACCAAGGTAAATGTGCGGGAGTTCATTTTGGCATTCAACTTCGAGTTTTGTTTCAGTATTCGAGATCCTAGTGCAGGTTAGTGAAGGAAAATCGTTTAAAGAGGCATTGGAAATTGTTTTGCCCAAACGTTTCGGAAAAATTCAGTTACCACACACGGAGCCTGATAAAGACTAATTTGTAGCGAGTCCGTGAATATGATGTAAATAAATTACGCGAAATAAAAACAGTTTACACTTATATTACAACGTTGCTACTTATTTACAATAAACGGGGATGTCAGTTGCTTTGAATTATCGCGTTCAAAGAATTTTCGCATCTCGAATAGGCGACACCAAGCCCCGCGCCGCCTCCTATTAACACGGGCCACCTCCTCCGTTTAAAAAACAGGAGCGAAAACACGGAACCTAGCAACACTCCTCCGCCTAAAACAAAAACCGACTTCACTTTAAAAGCCATCGGATTGCGTAAACATAACATGAATCCCGACCCGATTCAATCTGCGACACGCCTCGTGCAGATAAATGCCAAAGCGTAGCGACACTTACCGAACTTTATCGCGCTGTCTGAAATGCATTTCGACCATTTTCTGTTTAATTCTTCTTCGATGAACACGGAAGGCCTATCGGGAACAGCAGCCATCCTTACCCGTAGATACGAAAGTGGTGGGGTATCTGTCAATCCCGGTAGACGAGCTTGGACGGTTTCATTCGAATAGGTACGTCATTGCCCATAGCACGCTCGGTTTAAAATTCGAATTTTACTTTGCATTTAAAGAGAATCGATATTTTATTATCGTATACTTGTTTATTAAAATATTTTCGACACCCAAATGCCCACTCAAAACAACGCGAAATTTGTTTATTATTTTTAAATCTACATTTGCTGACGCGTCTATTGCCAAACGTAATTTTGCAACAAGTTCCGACGAAACAACCAGTGTTTCAAAGAGTGCTAACGGTGGCACAAAAAATTAAGATGTTTCTAGGAAAAAAACTGTGCTTTTTTTTTTCTGTGACGTGCTTCCTAGCCCTGGCAGAGAGCGAGGAAGTCCTCTGCAGTGTTAACGGCGTGAGGGTGCTCAATAAAGTGAGCGATAAGTTTTTGAGCGTGTCCATAGATCCGGCCATTTTATTCAACGGTCTTAACCTAAGGTTAACTCGCAGGTTTTTTTACGCGTTCGTGTTCAAACCGTCCTTTTTTCCATTGGCAGTGAGGCGTCCTTACTGGCTAAATATCTAAGCCCCGCCTACGTCCGTCTGGCGGGTCCGTCGACGCGACTGGTCAGGTACCAAGACCAATCGTTTTACTCGGATACCGAACAAGTAAAAAACGGCGTTATCACACCTTCGATATGGCTTGGCGTCAACCAGTGGTTCGATTCGACCGATCTGACGCCGGTATTCGGGATCAGTGACGTCGACGTGAAATCCGACGGCTCGTGGGATCCCACACCAACGTTGCCACTGTTTGACGTCACGAACGAGCTCGGGTTTGACTGCCACTGGCAGCTAGGTTACGGTGAACCCGCGGCCGCCAGATAGCGCTGGATGTTACGAAACGGCGTTTTTAGATTGCGGCAATAAGAGTGAGCATTACGTCGACAATTTGATGGTGATGAGCGAAACGCTGAAACGATATCCCGCGCGTTCGTGGAAAATAGTGGGAAGCGATGCCAGCGCGTGCCTCGCCGAGGGCAACGCGCCACTGCGCAAGAAAAAATACAATTTTGACGACGTCATTGCAATCATGTGGGAACCGTAAGTTAATATTCCGCGGTCCATGACCGAACTATGACGTAGTCGAACAACGCAGAGACTGCGTACGGACGCAGCCGACGAAAAAGACCGGCCCTGCCGCGCGAAAGTCACGTGACTCTAATAGATCCAGCAAATTCAGTTAGTCCGGCTGCGGTTTGGGAAAACATGTATGTTTATGTAGGTTACCGGCGTATTAAATTGTTTAAAACTCTGTTTTTTTATTGTTTTCTTTTGTGTCAGTAATAACTGGAATGTTTTAAAAACCAGCGGACTCGTAGTAAAAGCCATGTGACGTAAATTGGACAAACAACAGTGCAAGCAGCCCGCAAAGTTGTGTCTTCGGATATCGGTGTTTGTAGGTTATACCGCCGTATTTTAAACATTGAAACTCGGTTTTTAACTTTATTTTTTGTGTTATCAATAACTAAAATGTTTGAGAAAACCCGTGGGCATTTGTGATAAAAACCAAGTACCAGAAAGTACAAAGAACAGTGCAAACATGCCGCGATGTTGTGTTTTTGGGTGTCGGTCAAATTACAAGTCCGAAGAAATGGGACCCGTTTCCACTTTCAGTTTACCATCTGACCCGAATCAAA
Source organism: Cylas formicarius (assembly GCF_029955315.1). Taxonomy (NCBI): domain Eukaryota; kingdom Metazoa; phylum Arthropoda; class Insecta; order Coleoptera; family Brentidae; genus Cylas; species Cylas formicarius. The sequence continues at coordinate 38,807,354 of NW_026844347.1, read as the reverse complement.
AACAAGTTTGGCTAAGAAAGATACCTAATGATATTAGGCAATTAAAGAAACCAGCTGTATGTATAAAACATTTTGCAGAGAAAGATGTTATTTGGATTGACAAGTGCCTAGTTAAAGGAGAGGCCAAAATTAGCGGAAGGTGCTGTGCCAACTATTTTCGAGAATGCCCCAAAGTACTTCACCCAAACACAGCCCAATTTGTTCATTTAGCTGATGTCGAAGCAGAGCAAAAGGAGGCAGCGATGAAAGCAACCCTAGAGACACAAAAAACCTTAGAAAATGCCAAAAAGTTTTCATCACTGGGAGATATTCAGTTTACAGTAACAGTAATAATCTGCACAATGGGTGGGTGCTAATTTGAGATAATGGAAAAATATACTTAAATTTTGTGAAATTTGATATTAAGGCAACTATATTAGGCTCTATTGTTATAGAAGATATTTACAGTGCATATAGAGCATTTTGTGTCCTCTGAGGTTGAAGTTCCAAAAAAATTGCAAATATTAAATAATATGGATGTTTTGGAAGAGCTAATGCAATATACATAAAAAAGTTTGTTTAAAATCGATTGTAAGATTTGACGATAATAACACCTACATTGCATTGCATGTTAAATAAAAGCTTGTAATAACTGTAGATCGTAAAAATATATTTAAAACATTTGATACTAATACAACAAATAATACCTGACTAAAATAAGTTTCCAAATACCTTTAGAGAATTAATATTAAAGGAAATCTTTAGGAAACCATTTTATTGCAATGTAGTCTATTTCAATCCTGGATCTATTAGGGTCACGTGACCACCGATACCGAAAATACGCGCCCAGGCCGCTATTCTCGTCGGCTGCGGTATGGACTCTTATATTATTTTCTATGGCAGCATCGTTTTTGACGTGATTTTGTCCGAAAAAGTGCAGATTCGGTGTGTAACATGTTGTATTGAGTTGAAGAAATTTCCGCGAAACAATGATGTCCGTTTCCAGAGCCGCTTCTAGTTACCCAGCCTTATTTGCAGCACATCCCCTAACGATAGCGACGGTTTCGCGGGCCTGCGGACTTTAGGTGCCTCCAAACGCATCGCCCTTTGGACCAGCGCACCGCCCTCTACCGAGAAAGTGACATTCGATTCCGCCATGGATTGGGCGTCGCGAGTGGGAAAGGCGGCCAAAAACGGATACCAAGTGATCTACAGACAGTTAACGACGCAAGAGCTGGCTTATTCCGATACCCCTGTAACTATGGCGAACGACCTCCCCCCTTTCCCAGGCTTATCGTGCGTGTTGGAAGGTTTACTGGTTCACCGTGCTTCACAAGAGACTGATGGGCAACCACGTGCTGGAAGTGAAATCGCGAGCCGGTCCGGCCCTGTCGATCTACTGCCACTGCGCGAAGAGGCAGGACGAATTCGCCAGGAGCGGCGCAGTGACCATTATGGCGATCAACAACGGTACCGAAGATATCGATCTTCACGTCGTGCTGGGCACCATTTTCGCCGAGAAATCCATGGAAGTGCAAACGTACACACTCACGGCCGCGGCGGACGCTCCCACGTAAGTTTACCGAGATACGCCACTGGCTTTCCGCACATCAAATCGGACTGTGTCTTTTTATTCGGGTGATTGTTATTTAGTTAACCGGGCTACCAGATAACAGGTGGCACTGCCGGCGATGCCTTTGTTAAATTGGTTTTCAGATACATACTTGAAAAAAATTAAAATGATTACTTTCAACAAAGAAGGTTTCGCTTTCTTGCATAACCATTATCAACCCTGATTTTTCAAATAAAAACATAGATTTTTTATGTGGGATTTTATAGATAATAATAATAATAATTAATAAATACCAGAGAAAAAAAAACCTGCTTAGAAAATACATACTACTACTACTACGCCTACTACAAACTTGAGAATGTTTTGGTCCAGATTAATGTCTAATTATAAAGAAGTGTTAAAGGTGCAGTTATACTTGAACGTGGAATATAGTGCTATTTCAACCAAGCCCGTGATTAATTTCGGCTTAATTAAATATCACCAAATATTTTTGTAAATTTTTTTTTTTGTTATTTTGACTTCAAAAACATTGTTTTCTCGAAAAGTATTCACCCGATCAGCAAAATTTTGGAACCCTGGAAACGTTTTTTCGACTATGTACAGGGTGTTTTAGTTGCTTTTTTTATGAGTAAATTATTAGTCGTAAATCAAAATTCATCAAAAAAATGGCTAATTGTTGTATTTACGGTTTTCGGATATCACACAAGCACATATTTTCGCTAAAATCATTTACTTTATTTAAAAAATTAATGGGCCAAGAAACCTCTACTTCGAACATTTTTTTTTGGCAAAAAATCTAAGAGATCCTGAAAATTTCCTCTTTTTTTTTTTTTTGAAAAACGGCACGAGATTTGATTTAAACAGTATCGTAAACTGTTTCGAGAGCTACAATTTTCTGATTTTCAGTTTTGTTTATTATACAGGGTGCGTCAGATATTTAAATAAAAATATTACTGTACAAATATTTATATTTAGCAAAGTTCGCCGTAGCTTTTAAGTTCGGCGAGACGTGAAAGACGCTTTATATAGGGTGAGATGTACCATAAAATTACATCGCTTTTGCGAAAGTTCCATAGTGGTCTACAATAAGAAATCGCGAAGTGACGTAACTAACGTGACGTAACTTAGACAGGCGTCCGTCATTATCACATGTCACAGAATACGAGAGCCGAGCTTAAGGACGGAGCAGACGCTAGTTATTTAGTCGGGTGACAGACATTACGTTCATGCGGCTACCGGATAACAGGTGACGCTGCTGTCGACGCTTTTATTAAATATTTGTCGGTGGATGGATTTCGAGTGGTTCGCGTACCTTTTTCACAAAATACGGATAGGACTTTAAGTCGCAACCCCTCCCATGTTCCAGCGTGACGTATTTAAACGGGAATCGACTCGTTTTACACTCGCCGGACGACGTAAACCCGTTGAAACCCGTAGTAAGACGCGCGAAAACCCCCAACCACGTGTCCGTCGAGCTTCCCGCAACGTCTATCTCGTTTCACGTGCTAGCCGGCGCTAGGATGCCGCCCTGCGTCCAGCACGAAAACGAAATCGACTCGGAATTGACGACTACGGACCGAGGCCGAGCTAAGTTACGAGCCCGGACGCCGACGCGCGTCGAGACTCGGTTCAAGGCCTTCCAAATAGCGCAGCCCGCTCGGTCGACTTTCAGGCTCACTGTCGAGGAAGTGGAGGACGTGCTGAAGAGACGCGCGCAAGCGAAAGCGGCCGAACGCCGCGTCAAACTGACGGACGCCGAATTGGACGCGCTCGTACGGAAGGCGACCATCACGTTGCCCAGGAAAGTAGAGATCAAGAGGGACATTAATCGGGCCTTGCTCGAGGAGAAGGCCAGCTTTTACCGATACAACACGTTCAGCCAGGAGGCGTTGGAAAGACTCGGCAACGCCGGTAAATCAGGGCGCTTGCCTAGAGATTTCAAGGTACGGTTTTAGGATATATGTGATTGTTATTGTTGGTTTGGTTAGTTTTTGATGAATCAACAACAATTTATCATAAATTGTATTCATAGAATTTGAAATAAATGTGTTCATACTACTTTTATTCTTGTTTCGTGGCTAAATATCGACATTAAGTAATATTATACGACTCATGTTTTACAATTTACTTTTTATTTTTGTTTTAACCTATAAGCATAGAAAAATGAATAAGTTAAACATAAGTAAACACTGATGGAAATATACAGTTATTTTAAACCTCGTCAAATATTATACAGGCTGATCTAAATTAAGGGTCATCGTTGGTAACTTTGTTATGAGTAGAGATACAAAGTCGATTCAATTGTCATACTAGATTACTACCAATGACCATGGCGAAAACAGAAAAACAATTGAATGTAGCGTTTAGGACAAAATAAGGAAAATGTACTCTTTTTCAGTGGAACACCCTGTATATTTTTTAATCTAATGTTCGTAAATCACGAACAGAACAAAAAAAGTCATATGTAATGCAATATAAATAAAAACCGAATTATCCAAAACCAAAACAATATGAGACAGCTGATTTTTGAATATAATTAGGCAAATTTGATGTAATTTTGTCACATAAAAAGTTAACAGTATTTTTAAAAAGAAATTTTCTTTCACTTTCAAGTAGTTGAACAAAACGTATATAAAAATTTGCTCCATTTAAATGTTTTTTTTCATATTTCTCTAAGAACTAATAATCAATTTTATCTTTATCAAACATATGTTGACAAAGTCCTTCCACAATTTTAACCATTTTCGAAAAAAAACTTAATTCACAACGGGTTCTGACATTAGCAATGTTTCACCATTTGAACTGAGATGGCTTTTACTTCAAAGTTGATGTATCACACTTTGGAAAGTGAAAAGATGATCTTTTGATCCTTTAAGTTATCCAATTATTTTTAATACATTTTATTATGTGAATCATATCATATAAAAGACATAATTGTGTAGCTGGATCAAGATTAATTAATTAATTTAGATCAGAAGTTGTACATAAGACTAAAAGAAACAATTTTAAATTATTTTCATATACACAGGATGATTCACAAATATATAGAAAACCAAACTTATATTTTGCATTAGTAGATACGACCTTTTCACTATAGGGTTGTTAAAGTCTGTCGGAACTAACCAAAACTAAAGTTTGGATTCTGCGGCTCTGGCTAAAACATTTCGATCGGCAACCAAGTCAGTCGCGGTCATTTGTCAAGGTCAAAAGAGACATCAACCTGGACCTGCTCAAGAGACGAAGCGGGAATCGCGACCTCGCCGACCCGTTCAAGGTGAAAAGAAGGACGACGACGACCACGAAACCCGCGCCAAGCAGGTGGTTCGATTCGGACGACCTGGACGTCGATTCCGAGGTGGGGTCGTCGCCGGACGACCTCTTCGCGGAGCTGCTGGAAACGTCGAGCGTCGACGAAGAGGTCCAGGTGCCCAAACGTCGCCCGATCGCGAAAAAAATCGTTTCCGACGAGTCCGGCGACGGCCGTTTGCAGTATTTGTCGGCGTCGGGTGAATTAGGACCGTGCATAGGACAGTTCTTCGGCAAGCAGCCATGTTCGTCGGTAAGAATCGCGAAACGATCTTGAGAATTTTGAAAATTTGCTGTGCTGTGTTGTCGTTACGAAATTATGCTCGGTGGATCGATCGACAACAAGAAAGTGTAATTCGAAAAACATATTACAACGTGATTGACTTATGCAAATGTCAGAAGAAACAAACGACGATCGCAAGCTGCATGACGGCAACATTATTTTCTGTGAAATGGAGTGCCTTATATATATTAGCTTGAATCGTAGATCTTTTTTTTTTCTGATTTCAAAAACATATAGTTTATTGACATTTCATTGAGCCATTTTTGAGATATTTCACTTTAAACATTCGATTTCTGGACAATAGCCATATTGTTTAAAAATGGTCAAGTCTGCCTTGATAGCAACCATATTACCTATGTTGGCAATTGTTTTGACAATGTTCTACTTTTGACAACTAATCAAAACTAAAGATCTGCAGCGTAAGTTAAATAACTTAAGGCTTAACAAAAAGGAGGGCCATTTTTTTCGACTTTCCATTTCAGATTTTCGACTACGCGAGACGAAAGCGCGACCGGCCGGAAAACGCGCTCGATGCCGGAATAAAGTCGACTAGGTACGACGGGCCTTTCGGCCGGTACGAGCCGATCAGCGCGAGATTCCGGCCATGGCGTCCGGCCGACATTTTGTATTTGAAACGGGACTTTAATACGTTCCCATTGACGAACGGGAAATTTAAAGGCGGACGCCGCTGGGAACGAGACGTAGACTCCGCGGAGAACGAGATCGACCACGGCACGGACCACAGAAACTATATAGTTAAAGTGCCGGCAGGGGGCGCTCACCACGTACAAAAAGTCGGGGCGGCCGGGCGTCGGGCCTCGTTCGAAGGCGTTATCGGTACGATTTTCCGGGAGATCTGGTCGAAACTGGCCGAGCTGGTTTCCAAACTGTGGTGAGAGGACTGGACGTGGCGAGTTGTCTTTTATTCTTTGTTACGTTTTACTATAATCGGAAATAAACAAGTCTTTCTGTGTCGGGCGTTTCATTTCTATTTTCGTCAAACGATTGGTTCATATATCTCTTATCTATGCAGATTACCATAGAATTGACACTCTCAGAAGACTGTTAGAATGATATGCGCCTGCGCGGAAATGTATATGTCACATTCGATGGTCGAATTTCGCACAATTTTTAAAGTACAAAACTAGTTTCGGCCATTTCTAAATCGGTTTTTTTCATTTACGCGGAAAGAAAATAAATACATAGTTGAAAATTATAGTTAAATATATTTTACTTAACACAAAAACGAAATCAAATGGAATAGTATATTACGCAACAAGTGTGGTAAACAGCATTTTTACAAAACGTATTGCATACTATACTTTTTCTACGACCGTTAGTTTTTGGGTACATTTTTGCGAAAGAACACGAATACGTTCACTGACGTGACTGTCAGAATTGACAAAGTAAAGTCCCGGAAATGTCCGATCCGTGACACAAGGAACTCACGTGGTAAAGCGACGTTTCCCGCACACTAGATCGGTGTATAATTAGGTATTTTACAGAAGGGAGTAGAGAAAAATATTCTCTGATAAATATCCACTTCAATTTTTAAAAAAATTAAGATATTAAATGAGGACATTTTTCTTTCTACAAAGAGCACACTTTTTATTGCACACACATGAAATAAGTCTTTGTTGCTTTCGAAAAATCGATAAAAACAAATATTTTCTCCAAAACGATTTACTCTATTTGAAAAATTCATGGACCACGAAAAGTGAAGCGAAGCGGCTTCTTTGTAAAACAAAGGCACCTAGCGGCGTCGTAGAATGCGTAGCGCGGAGCTGCAGCTTCGCATAGCGACGAGATTCCGAAAGAAATCTTGTGTATATCCGGGTATATTAGAAGATGTTCTAAAAAACTGTAATTCGAATTCAGTTTTCACGGTGGCGAACACTGACTTCGATTTCTCGTACTTTGAATGTCTATATTCACTTTTTCTCTTTATCTTGAATAGAACCTTGCACTACATTATCCGCCATGTTATCCTCATTGACCATAAGAACGTAAAGTTCGATATCTGTCAAAATTTCCTTATTGATCATAGAAAGTTGCACGTCATCTTTAAGGTTTCAGTTTCATTTAAATCCTAAGTCACTAATAATGTACAGTGAGGACGTATTACCTGGGAAAAATGCCACCGGCACAGCAGCGCTGATGCGCCATTACGGCAGCTTGTAACTACGATGCCCGCGGTACGGCGTGGTTCCGTTTCTGAACCATCTCTTTTGGGACGGAATAAAATACTTTCAGAACGGTCTGCGTTCAAATTACATTGTAGTTTTAAATTAACTTCTTAAGCGATTATAACAACATAATCAAACGATGACGTTTCTGCGTTGAATTGATTGTTGCTTAACCAAAGATCAAAACCACAGATGTGTTTACGCAGACGGGGCCATATTAATTCTTTTTTTGTTATTATTATTATTTTGTATTGAGGTATTGCCTTTTTAATCAGCATCAGTCACAGCAACATCCTTTATATCGTCATAAGCTATATTTCTTCTTGTATACATTTGATAAATATTCAATTATGAACATCGTTAGCCATCTGGAAAGTTACTGTAATAATAAAAAAAATACAATTGCATTTTAAATCAAAAATTTATATTTATTTTTTCTACTCCCTATAAATCTATATATTTTTTAAATAGGGTCTCAACTAAAACTACCCAAAAAGTGTCGTGATTTACAAAACGTCGCTTCTTTTCAGGAGATTCTGATTCTGACACGAAAAAACTGAATTTAATTTCCAATCGGACGGCGGAATCTAAAAATATTTTCCAATTATTCTCCGCGGGTGGACGGGGAGGAAATAAAGAGCGTGTTTGTGGCGGTTCGTCGCGATACATAAACGGCAGGCGCACATTTTCTCGTTTCATTGCCTTTTTTCCGAGTTACACAACGTTTATTATGTTGGCGGGGGAACGAAATGATTGATGAAATTATTGCGAAAAGGAACGGAAAAAATAGCCGACGTAACATTGTCGGTCCCGATTGCGAACCGGCGGCTGCTTTTTTTGCGTTCTTAAAGTCGAAAAATGTTCGCGAGGCGGGCCATTGATAAATCGTGCGAGTGTTTCGTTTTCTATGGATCCATCTCGGATTTTATTATAATTTAAGGTGGTCGTGGTGAAAGTGTAATTCGATAACCGCAAAGCGAGGTAAGTTGTCACATTTTTTATTATATTTACTATGGGAACACGGTTAAGTGATTCGTACTAAATTTAAAAAAAAATCCTTCCGGCCAATCGCAATGCAAACGTATTTCGCATAAACTTTTTTAGGGACCACCTGCAGCCTCCCAAGAACGCGAAAATAGTTGCCAAAAAATCAAGTAATCAAACGACAGATATGCAACCCACTCTGCGAATTTCGGTCGAGCGAGAGTCATTCTGATTGTTGTGTATAAATATAATAAACATCTGCCAATACCGATCGATGGGTTTCTTTTTGGAAATTTTTCTTTACATAGGTCTTAGAATACGCGGAAGTTACGTCACCCACCGCCGCCTTCTAAATGTTTTGTAATTCAATTTTGCTTGCTCTATTTGGTTTGTTTCTGTTATTCTGTTTGGTTGAGAGGAAATATCATTGTGTATATTGCAAATAAGAATAACAAAAACTAGTCAAATGCTTGCCGGAAAATAAAGCCAGCATCATTGGGTCACGTTCAAGCATTTAACGCCTCCTTTCAAGGTGGCTTATCATGGTGTTTGACACATTGTTTTTTTGTTTAACGATCACGACCTCGCGTGGCGGCAGTATCAACTAACCAACAAAACTACCTCGAGCGAATGTATTTTTAAAATTATCCACGATTGTATAACTAACGGTTATGTTTCGAAGCATTCAGCGACGTCGAATCCGGGTATTCATCAGATCGCTAGCTGGTTACAGTTCAAGCTACGCCTGAAGGAGTTCAGCTCTCCACTCGAAGTATCCACCATCTCTTACCGAAGGGGACCGGCGATCCAAGCAGGCAAACGCAACTCCGAAGTCGCGAACGCCATGATCGCCTCCGAAGAGACCCAAAAAATGTATCGGGAAGGATAATCTCGACAAAATGACATATATTCAATTAGATAAACATGTGCGTATTTCTTTTAATAAATTCGCCGAATGCTCCAACGACACCAGCGTATGTTTCGTATATACCTTACACCAATAGATGGAAATTAAAATTTTATTAAGGCGAGTTTTAACTATTGCGACCACGGTTCGGAAACATTACGCTAGATGGCAGCCTTGCGAGGCGTCACCTTGCTTATTTTGTAAACGGACGGAAATAATTGAAAATATTTCGTGTTGAGTTGATTTCTGTGCTTTAGGTTTAATTTAGGCTCGTCATGTTAATTTTTCATTTACATCCAGAAAATATGCAGATGAATTTGTTATGTTCGTGTTAAATAGTTTATTCGAAAATAAAGAAAGTTAAGAAGATTACAAGTGCTGTCAGGCCAGTTCCAGTATCCTGCAAGCAGGTACATAAAGCAAATAAGGGAGCAAAAACAACTTGTGGATTAACATAGTTTTTAAATGAATTTGAATGTTTTCAGCCGATTCTTGGCGAAAGTTAATATGCAAAATGGTTTTTACAAAGCAAGCTGTTTCCTTGGATTTTCACCTGTGCTGAGTGACATGTTTCATTAACTCCGTAATAAATTAATTATTTCGTGGTCTAGGATGAAATAAAACGCATAAAAATGAACCGTGATCACTCCTAAATATGAATAATTATATTATCAATATAAAATTACAGGAAATATTATTCACAACACACACCTTGCAGGGGGGGGGGATCGGTTCACCATTCACCATTCCGCGTCACCATTCGCTTTCTGGAAGACATAGTCCAAACCGTTCAAACTCATGATACCGTCCTTCAAGTAGAACTTCCACTTATTCCTGTTCCGGATTATCTTATCGTACTGGCATACCACTATGTTATCGGTATCGAACAAATCCGAAGGGTCGTCGTCCGAAACGTCATCTTCGGAATTTAAAGGCTCCTCCTCGCCGCCCTCGTCGTCCAACTCGTGATCGTCCTCGTCCTTTTCGTCGTCCAAGTCGTCTTCGTCGTCGTTATCTGATGGTTCTTCGTCTTCGTCCGAAGTGTCCATAGATCCGTCCACCTGTCGGACTTGGGCCTTTCGCTTCCGTATCCGTTTCCTTTTCTTCACCTTCTCTTTGGCGTTTTGCTCTTGTTCCCCTTCTTCGAAGGTTAAGGCACCGTCCGTCTGTATGATATTCTTGTTTAAGAGGGTGACGGACTGCTGCTGGCTGCTGAAAGCCGCGTTCACGTGCTGCTGCAGCAACGAAGAAGCTATGTTTGCCGGCAGGCCCATCGTAGCGGTTATAACGGGCCCCGTCAACACTTTTTGCAGCTGATTTCCTTGAAGTGCGCTGGCCGGCACCTGAAATATGGAAAAAACGCCCTTCTAATAAAATCCTAAAGTTGATAGCGCGTACTTCATGAAAAATATATTACACATTCATTGCTGTCAAATGTAGGGCTAAAAAAAAGCTAGTGGCTGAAAAAGCGACAGGTGTTTCTGGGCCCCAGTGAGAGGTTCAAAGTCCAAAGTCCATGGATACACCCTTGACAACAACCTTAATTGGCTTATATCTTTGGCCTAAAGCTATATTATAGAACACAGGCAGAGAAAAATAGTAACTGTTGGTAATAATGATGCTTAAATAAACTCCCTTCAGCTTCTGAGTTGACAGAAAAAAATATAAACAACATATTAAGGAGAATACCTACAGCAAAAGCCGAGGGGGAGAGGTCGATAAATGTTCAATTCCCATTGCTTACTGAAGCGTCGACATAGTTATGGAAAGGTTGCTTAAATTGGGTGAAAAGTTGGCATATTTTAATTAAGTTCCAAAGAAGCCAAAATGGACTCTGTCAAATGCATATGTCAAGATCAATTATTAACCTGTATAGTTAAAACCCTCTGGCCTCCGTCAGTACCGGGCTGCGGAGGTAAGGTTATCTGAATGGGCACCATTTTAGACTCGACGATGTGTTGCACGGGTACGGCGACGTGAGACTGGGTCGGTTGATGCGACTGCATCGGTTGAGCCTGTTGAGGTTGCTGCTTGGGAAAACCGTTGGTCGACGTCAGCGGTTCGGATTTCTTGGGTTTCTCTTCGTGCTCGTTCTGCACTGCCTTGGTGCCCATAAGTTTCGTCTCCCATGTCTGCTTCAGTTCCTGCAGCACCTGTTCGTCGACGCCTTCCTCGACGAAAAGCTCGCGCACCCCCGATATCACGTCCTCGATCACCTCCTGGTAGATACGGAGCACCGATGTTTTGCACAACGAATTAGACATTGTAGAGCAGAAAACAGTTCTTCTGTATACTACATATGTTCGGAAATGAAACTTTCAATGCGGAAAACGCGCACAGTTGCCGTCGGGACGCGGCGATCCGACCGAATGACGCTAGCAAGTTAACCGAAAACGCGGGCGACACCAATCGAAAACAAATTTAATCTCGTTCCCATTTCATCGACACTAAACGCTAAGGTTAGGAATTAATGTCGACCACAGCATACTCGGTTACGGAATGAAAAAATTAAATGGCACAGAACATTCGTGATTGCTGGGGCAATTTATTGGCGAATACGAAAAGCATCGCACATTTGCAATTAAACGATTGTGTTATTCGCTAGAGAAACGTCATCAGTATGGTGCGCTTTTTTTTTCCATATAACACATCCGCCAATAGGAAATCGTTCGATTTAGGTATTTAGTAAATGTGATCATAGATACCAAAATTGTAAGTTGCCGCAACCTTATTATCGATCGGGTTGCTCATATTATGGTAGACTAATCAATGACACTAATAATTTATAGATTTTTACGGGCGTTTAACTGTTATAACGATAGCTATTAGAGATATATCCGAAAAATGCAGTAATTTTTGAAGCGACGATGAAAAATATTGCGTTTACAACAAATATGATGTAACGACGTTAAACAGCCAACATGGCCACTGACAGTGCGTCGATTCGTTTACGTATAGCACTTTTCCAAAATATGCCCAGATCTCATTAAATATTCTAGCAAAACGAATAAATTATGTATAGACCGCTCTTTAAGAAAAAAATGACGTAAATTACGGGTTAGTGGATGAAATTTGGAGGAGACATGGTTCTGACGTTTTGCCATACACTATGCCATTTTTGCGCGCTCATTAACTGGGAAGTTAAAACAAATCAAAAACAACGTATGACAATATTTATTTAATTTGTACTTTGTACATTTTATTGCAGTCGTACTATTATCACATTCTTAATTTCCTCACAGTAACGGTTTTAAATGTACAATAAAGGAAATTACTATATTAAAGCGATTTTTATTTAAAATAAAGCCCGAAACTACCGCGTAGCCGGGTTTGGCATCTTACTCTCTCTTAAAACATATTAACAAACAATAACATCCCACGTAAAAATGATCACTTGTTTAGGTCAAATATTTCTATGAGGAGGGGTTCGACCTGGGATGGATTCACGTCTAGGTATACGTGAATCACCTCGTCGTTGAGCTTGTGCAGCTCCGCGATCTTCTGTATCAGCTTTAGAAAGGTAGATTTGGCTTCGCAACCCGGGTAGATGCTCTCCAAGTACCTCCTCAGTAGATAGTAATAGGAATTCTGAAATATTTTGCACCTGTCAACTTATTCCTATAGGCACATTGAATAAAGTTAATATAATTTAATAATCCCGATCTAAAAAAGTATAAAACTGCTGTAATCGGTTAAAAGTACTTTTTGGAGGTTAAGTTAACCGATGTATCTAGAGGCACAAAATGATTCATTTAAATGCAAAGGTATGTACTAACATAATTAAAACATATATTCAGCTTTAGGCAAAATAGTATTGGACGCCAGGCTGTAACCATCACATCCAAGGATCAAAAAATAAGAAGCAAATTGATGACACAAACAAGGCAATGAGATATAAAAATTTTGTTTTCGAATAGACTTTTTTTATGCAATTGCTAAAGAACGGTAAAATCAGGTCCTGGAGCTTTTCTGTGTAGATGTCACTTTGTTGATTAGAAAAAAGATAAGTTCGGGCACAATGAAAAAAAGATTGACTTAAATCTGCTCAGAAAAAAAGAAGAGACCAACTCGAGAAAAAACAGTTTCTGTGCTTGGGCGAATGATCCTGGTAGTCGTGCCCAACAGCTATCTGTGAAACGCATCATTGAATTGAATTGAAGTTTCTGTGGTGATTCTGTGGTGGAGCATTGCACACGGCGGTTTAACCTCCGTTCGCTCCCGACAGAATCCCTTGTATAATAACAATAAGTTTGATATCGGTTTCCACGGTGTGGATTTAGTGTTTTGAGAGTTCAGTGTACGTTTTAAAGTGATAATCGTCGTCGGCCCAGTCGTTTTCCCTGTTCACGCCGGTATGGAGGCCGGATGGGCCCGGATGGTCCGCGGTGGAAATCGATTTTTTTGGTATCGGTCAGAATCGTTTTTTGCTAGCTGAGCAAATTATTGGTTATTCTTCTTCTTTGTACGTGGTGGTCATTGACCAGAAGCGAAAATCCTCGACGGAAGTCGGCAACGGGCGAATGATCCTAGCAGTCGAGCCCAACATTTTTTTGTGAAACGCATAATTGAATTGAATTGAAGTTTCTGTGCTAAAGACGACTTAGTCACAAGCATCCGACACTGCAAAAATGTTTATTACTGATTAAGTTTTATTTCTTTTATATTATTATTGTAATAAATTACTTTCTTTAAATTACCACCACAATTATTTTCATATAAAATGGGTTATGATTACTTCTAAAATGCTTACACGATCCGACATAGCAGGGAAGCAAGTGACGTTTGGAAAAAAATAAAAACCTAACCACAAATTATGAAGTCATACTAATGACATTACGCCATATTATACGTGCGGGCATTAATAAAATTGAAAAATCCTGAGAGACAATTGGCGAGTGTCCCTAGTAGACGGCCCAGCATTATGGAAATTTTAAAGAAGAAGAAGTATTCTAAGGCGCTGTCATTTGAATTTTTCCGTAAGCGCAATTCTAGACCTGCTCACCTGTTCCAGTTTGATGACGTCTTGGTGTATGACCCGAGGTCGGTTCGGAGTGAACAGTATGATCGCGCACAATATCAAAATAATATTCTCGTCGGCCATCCATTTGGGGTCGAAAGTTTTGATGAACTTTTCGTGCTCGAGGTAGGCGCTGCCCCGCGCCAATTTCAACACGTCGACGTTGATCTTTAGCGGCTCCTGGGTGTGCGGTATCTTCCACATCTGCTTTTTGGGATCGTACTTCATAGCGCTGTGCAGTATCATGATTTCGATGCAGCCGCCCTTGAGCAGCGCGACCTGATCCTCCTGGCACATGTTACGAAACGCGTTGATCTTTTTCGCCATCTTTATCAGTCTCCGAATCCCGATGGCCGTCAGATTGATAACGTCCACCAATTTGGGATCTTTTTCTTTCGGGTTGCCGTACAGTAACGACTAAAATAACGCGGCCATATTAGTAACCACGGACCATATATATATTGACATGACGACGTCATATAACTTAATGGGTGAATCTCACGATCGACGAACAACTAGCAAATATACCATTGCAAATTAGTACTTGGGAAACCTCCCTACTAATTAACCATTTGCTATAAAATGCGCCAAATATAAAAAAAATTAAAGTGCCGCCACAGAACACAAAATTCAACAACAGTTGTGACCTGAACTAATGATATAACAATAACCGATAACAATGTTTACCTCTTCTATTCGCGCAAAGCGTTAAACGGCCGATACCTACGTGGTACTTGAAATTGTTTCCGATTAGATCCAAATCGTCGTCGACGGGCGTGAGCAACGCCTTGTTCGCGACGATCAGCTCGTTTAATTTGGCCCGTTCGGCGTCGTTCAGCTCTCGGGAATGCGGGTGGCTTTGGGCGATCGAAGAGTACGCCTCATACTCCAGCTTGATCGCCTCGCAGAGGATCGACTCGATAGAGTTACCGGGCGTGCCGCCTGATGTCATTCTATAAAACGTATCCGTTTTCGACTGTTTTATTTTTTTACGATTTAAAAATACTGGGTTCTTCTTTTTGCATTTGCATTCGCCAACAGTAAGTCTTAGTTGAGCTAAGTAATGCCAACCCACACTATTCTTATAACAGACCACAAAAATTACCTTACGTCTACAACTACAGAACATCTAAAAATGTAGAGAAGACGTTAGATGAGGTATTTTAGTAGTTACTTCCTGTTCAGCATATTCGTATTTAAACTATTATTTAGATATAGCTACTATAGATATGGAGGCCCTGCATATGCCGCCGATAATACAAGAACTTAAGCAACAATAAAGATTTTGAAAAGATAGCCTATAATCAACGACCTTGCAACAAGCAACATGGCGGCTGACAGATGGTCGGTTTGGTTAGCGCATTTTTACGGCAATGTTTTCTGAAAATACGCCCAGATCTTATTAAAAGTTCTAGAAAAACGATCTAGGTGTGTTGAAATCGATATTTAGAAAGAGAATGGCCCAAATTGCAGGTTAGTGCGTGTATTTTGAGTGTAAATGGCTAATGTAAGGTATATAATCTATAACCCAGACTATAACGTCTGACGGATTGTGAATTGAGAGCATTTTTTCAACCGTTAATATCAACTAGGCAGATCATTCCCGGAAAACTGTTATTTTATTTACCTTTGAACGTCCTCGACCACATCTTTAGTGACATCGGAGGTACCGTTCAAGGAAGAGGGTTGGTAAGCGTGCGCACTCGCGTAAGCACTATCGTTTGCGTCGTTATCACAATTGTTCGTGGTATTGTTGTTCACTAAATTAGAAATCGCGCACTCCTCGCCTTGTCCCACGGCCGTACCGTTAAGCTCCTGTTCGTTTATATGGTTCTCGAAGGATAAATCGTCGCTGGACGACACGACACTCGAATTCACACTGTCGTCACTTAAAACTCTTGCCCCTTCGGGATTCACGTAGTTTATAACGCTCACCACGTGAGGATTATTTGGATGGTAACCATCAGATGTGTTCGTATCGACTGAATCGGAATCCGATACGGCTTCGCGTTTTTGTTTTTTAAAACCCGACTTGAACGACGACATCCGCCTCTTCCTCGCCCTGTTTTCTTCGATCTTTTGCCGCTTCAGCACTTTATCTTCCTCGGACATGATAAGATCCTTGCACATGCCGATCGAAAAGCACTTGTCCAGCCTGCATTTCTGACAAAATCTCCGCGTGACTGTCGTGACGTTGCACTGATTGGAGAACGGGCACTTGAAATCCTTTTGGAGGACCGCGTTTCTTCGGAAGAAGGCCTTGCAGCTCTCGCATGTTACCGCGTTGAAGTTGTAACCGAGGGCTTTGTCTCCGCACACTCCGCACACTTTCGAATCCAGTTTGACGCTCATTCTCGGGCAGCGCCCTCCACTCCACTCAAACGTTCGCGAATTCTCCCGTTCGATGATGATAATACGCAATCATGCTTGGTTTGAGGATTCGCGAGCGATAACAGCAACTTGTTTATATCGTTTTCGGACAATGTTTACGAAAATGGACCTTGACCTATGCTGTCAGATTACGTCACAAACCACAGATCAAGTTCACATTGTTTCTGTTCCGTGCTAAATGTGATCGACAACTATTATCCGTGTCTACGCAGTTATCAAACAAGAATACGAATACGATACGTGTTGTCATGATAAAATACTAGCATAGACCTTTATAATCGAAACTCACACCAATATCGTTAATAATTGAAGTAACCACAGACCACAAATATAAATGATCAGCAGTTCCTATGGAACCTCTGTAAATGTCATAATTGAGCAAAAAAAAAAATTTCAGAAGCAATTTGTTTATTGAAACGTTGCAAACACGACTTAATAACGACTTTATCCTCAAATTTCATTGGATACTAATATACTAATTTTCATTTGCCAATTGTCTTAGTGATCCAGGAAATGACCCGACCTTCTGGTAGCGCCAGATCCTCGTTTTTTCGTCACGTCTTTTCTGCCCAACACGGGACTCGAGCCTGTGCCCATGTTCCGAATCAGATTTTTCAAGCTCTTCGCCTGATTATCGATCGAGCTACTTTCCTGGGCGATTATATAAAAATCATCTAACAAATGTGGGGGTGGTTCCACCTTGACGGGTACCACGGTGGTAGCCTCGGGACCCCGATCTAAGAGCAAGGCCAGACGATTTTTAAGAGAGTCAATGCGCTGCTCGAGCTTCGTGACGCGATTCGCTTCTTCTTCGAACTGAAGCAAAGTCGGAACTGGCATATGCTACAACGTCACACAGGTGTCAGCGAAACACATTTAAAATACGTTTATACTAACCTGAAACACGGAAGCGAGAAAATTGTGCAGCGACACCAGCAGAGTGTCTTGCCACTGTTTCGTAAAATGCAAAGCAAACGTCTGATTCTCCTCCGGGTTTTTAACGTACGGCAGTACTGAAAGCAGCGCTTATAACAAAAATGGGACCGTCATTACACCCGCAACTAACCGAACCAGTCTTTCCACTCGTTTTGATTCTGTAACTCGGGCGTAAGCTTCAGAAAAAAATCGACCACCTTGTCGGGCTTGTTATTGGCCACCGCGTTGACGAGGTACATTTTCAGCACGGCATTTTCGAGTTTTTTGATGCCCGGCGCGAAGTGACTTTCGAGCTTCTTGAATATGTGGTTGTCCAGGTGCGACCACAATTCTCTGAGCGACACTAGATCGTAACTCGACACCGACTGCATCAACTGCTCGATTATTTTGTCGACGCGGAAACTCTTTTCTTTATCAGACTTTAAATCGTTTTCGAAGGCCTTTAAAGTGCCCGCGAAACCCCTAAACACGAAGTACTCTCTGATCAACTCCTCGACGTATTGATTGTGAGCCATTTTCGATGATTCGTGGCCCGGGCTCTGCCTTACTTAACGTTTAACGAAAATTTTCATGTCACACGTATGGGTTTAAACAGTTTACGCATGTTTTATCATGTATTTCGTTTTCAAATATACGATTTCTCCGCCGTAACCATCGGTTTTTGACAGATGTATGGTGAAATTTATTTGACATCTTGCCAGAGACCATAAATAGGTGGTATGCGTTCGGTTAATATTTGAACATAACTACAACGTTTGATTCTGTAGTGGAGTATTGCATGAGGAAAATCCGTTTCGGTCGTAAAGCGGTGAGAGTCCGACTTTTTGGTATCGGTCAAAGTCCGTCTTTTGCAACTTGAGATCAAAATGGTGGCGGAACGATGTGTACATGTGTTGGTCTGTAACCAAATTTATAAAAACCTCGACGGGCGAGTGCCCTCAGTGAACTTGTCCACGTTACGGAAAAGCAAAAATGAAGAATTGCAATGCATAACTATATTGCGGAGTTTCGAGAGAAGCATAGCACATGGCGGACGTTGCTCCTGCCCGGTTCCAAAAATGTGTAGAAATCGGTCGAAATTAGTGTCGTTTAAAGAAAATATTACGTATATTTGTTATCCGAAGTGTTAGAGACGTAGTGCCCATAGTGTTCGTCTTACGCGGATGTACACGGATTCGTGATGTGTAATTCAATGAGGTGTATGTTAACAGGGTTTCCGGATTTCTTGTATTCAGGCCGGATGGGATCGGATATCCCGTATAAGATAATTGCGGGAGCCGTTTGAAGAATCGGTCGTCATTTTATGACAATTTATTTAGAAGTTGCTTCCGTTTTTGTATACGTTAAATAACCTGGAGGATGATGGATTGGTCCAGACCCTTCTCTAAAGAAGGCATTCTTTAGGATATCTGAATAATGTTAAAAATTGTATAAGCTGGCCCAATGACCTTATGCAGTTGTGGCCATTAGAAGTAAAAAAAAACTATTGCGAAAATAATGAATATTTCATAGAAAATAGTTTTGCTTTAAACTAATCGTGGAACTAATCATTCAAATTTTGTGCTCGGCGTGTAGTAACGCAGTTTTACGATACGCGGCGGTCCGTAAAAGCTTTCCAATGAGGTCATTAGCGGTTCTTTGATTAATATTAATCATTTGATCATGGAATTAGAAAAAAAACAAAGAAACTTTATTGGTGTCATGAATTTTTGGAGACTATGTAATCGAGGGAGAAGCACCTGCACGTGCATCCGGTCATCGGACATTCCAAATGGTCCCTGAAATAACAGCCGTTACCGGAGCGCCCCGCGCGGTCTCACCTCATAAACTCACTCGAACCACCTCAGTACGTGCCTGGAATGTCCACCGTGGCGACAGTGCTGACACCACGTGAACCAGTTGTCGAAATCGAGTGGCTTGACGGAATTCACGTCGCTTATGGTGGTACCCATGTTCATCAGGCATATGGTGCAGCGCGGCATCGGTTTGCGACAGTTGGGGCAGCTGGACAGCTGCGAACATCCCGTTTAACCACTGAAAACTTCATTATATGGCGAGGTTATACTTTCGTAGTAGCGCCGGTACCGCTTATCCTGGTGTACTGCTCCCTGCGGAGGTTCCTTAGGTGGGCGGAGATACTTTTGCCGCAGTAATTGCAAGATATGTAAATCTGCTGAGACGGTTTCTCGTTGCTGTACTTCATCACCATGAGATCGAACTCGGCCCGTTCGAACCATAGCTTCCACACGTTCAACAGGATTTGGTAGCTGACGAAAGTAAAAAACAAATGCACGCAGCTAACAAGAAAATTTTAACATAAGGAAGATATTTTTGATAACAGGTATTACACAAGGTCACAGAATAAGAAGAATCATTACTAACCAAAAACTAAAGGTCATATACTTTGGTTAAACCTTAACATCTTAACCCAACACAAGCGTGTGGAAGTGTTTTTGAAAAAAAAACCCTTTTTGGATTTCGAAAGAATTGGGAATGTGTCTTGCAAGAGAAGTCCATCCTCCGGTTCTATACTTGGATTCCAAAAGTTTTACAAGTCATGACATGATAATTTGATGAAATTTAATTTCTTAGCGAGTTTTGTCGTAACGAAAATTCAGATAAACGAAATCGCCCTGGCGTTTTTTCGTCGGTGACGTCATACGACAGTAAACAAACAATAAAACATTACTTGGCGATCCAGTTTTGGACGGGGGGCGTCGACAGTTCGGCGTGGAAAGCTCTGACGGCGATCAGCGCCGTCGACTGAACGTCGCCGGTCACGTCTAGGTATTTCTGCAAAATGTTCAGGCCCTGGCCGCAGTTCCCTGCGTCAAACATAACCTAAACGCCGATATTAAAAAGCGACGGAGTGTTATCGAGCCACTCTCTTAACATTAATAACAATTATTATCGACGTTTTCGGTAGCTGTTCCGCTTTGTTTTTGTTATTATCTGTTATCGTTGCGGAAATATTTCACGGAGCACGTTTTCTTGAATATCGAGTTTCAGCAGCTACCTACGTAGCTTTTAAAGCCTGGGAAAGTAAGTTTCTTCCTTTTATTCGATAGTTTTAGGTTAGGATTCACATGTTTTGTTTTTTTGAACAAACTGTTAATTTTTTTACATGGAATTTTGAAGTACCTCAACTAAAATCTGACACATAAAAACACTCAGACCAAGATATAGCTTCTACATCGGATCTAGACGAACTCTGCATATCATCTGCCCAATATGCAGCCTCATTTTCTATTTTATGCAGACTTAATCAAAAATTTAGAAAATGTTGAAAAGTTTCAGCTTGGAAGCCTCACGAGAATGCAAAAGCCAACTATGCTTGCCTTACAGGCAGAAAATACATGCCCTATATATCTATATCTATTTTTTTCTTGGAAACTCGTGTATGGTACAACAATAAACTAAGGTCAACATATTATGAAAATCCGAACAAGACACTTGTTCAAAAATTAATTTGCAGGACAATTGCTCGCAGTTTAGATGAACAGTCATTTAGCAGGTATGCAAAAGAAGGAAAATTGAGAAGCAAACATATTATCCAAATAAGAAATAGAACATATTATTTCTACGTTTTTTATATTTCTACATATGAAGGGCACACGGAAAAAAAATTACGTCACTTTTAAAGAAATAACAGAATTTTTATAGGGACTTATTGAAAAAATTTGAAAAAAACAATTTAAGTCCAAAACAAATTTCGTTTTACTTAATAAAAATAATAATTGTGACCTTGCTAGCCTGTTGTTTCCACACAGAGGTATTAAACTCTCAATATGACAAGGTATCGTTGACATGTGAGCAAGACGTTTCTCTTTTCCGAAGAGTGCTGAGTTGCTATATAGGAAAAACGCTTCACTATTGTCTAAAAACGATTAAATTCATCACTCCTATTGTAATAGTAATTTTGATATTCCTCAGAAAAGCTACTGACTATCAGACTATCAGACACGTGCTTTAAAATAATTTAACTGTAACTTTTTGTATTTAACTTTTTTTCATCACTTGTTGAGATAAGGCATAGGACCATCTTAAATGGACCAACCTGTAATGGATTTAGTTCTGATTGGCTGGCACCGTTAATTAGTTAGTTAGACGGTTAGCAATTCGCGCGATTCCTACCTGTCAGCAGCAGGCCGTCCAAATTGCCTTGCTCGGCCAGCTCCTGACACAACTTCTTCAAATAGTCCAGCAATTTTGCGTCCGGCAAGTAAACGCAAGCGAAGGCCACCCTGTCGTCTACCGCTATGCCCTTCTCATTCTGCAACATCCAAATCATAAAAGATTTCATCACACTTCCTAAAGTGAGGTCTCAATTATTTTATAAGTAGGCCGTGACTTGCTTGTCACCTTTTACCAACTTGCGATGTTGAAAAAATAAGGTTCCTTTGGTTATTATCACACCACCTTTCTTACCTTTTCAACAGATGCATCCAGGCGGGAATTTTACCTGAATATTTTAAGATATATTTTAATAAAACAATTATTTAAGTAACAAATAATAACGGCCATGGAGAGAAGAGGTTTTTTTTAAAGCTAAATCCGTACATAAGATCGCAAAAAAAAGGAATTTAATTTTTTTGGAGATTGTCAGTGGCATACCATCAATGTCTGCCGAAACACTCAGGTGAAATTCCGTACGCCCGACACTGGTATACTAAATACGGGTACTCTAAATAATGCCTCTTCTTGCATAGTATGTGTGTGGCAAATTTTATTAAAATATCTGGTAAGTGGTAATACAGATATTAAAAAAATATATTTGATTAAAATTTAACAGCCCTGTATCTCAAAAGTAAATACACCCAATAAAGCGTTTTACCCTACATCTAAAAGAAAGTTTTTCTGTAAAAAACTGGCAACATGAAGTTTTAGTATCTTTTGATGTCTCCTCATTATTTCCAAGCGTTCCTATACCAGAAACTTTGGAATACCCCAGGAAATTACTCGAATATAATAACTACAGTAAAGATATAATTGAAGAGCTAATTGCTCTGACAAAGCTTTGAATGAGTCAAAATATTTTTCTATATAATAACAACTATTATGAACAACAAAATGGCACGGCCATGGGAAATTGTTTATTTCCTTTCCTGGCTGAACTTTTCATGCTCATTTTGAACAGAATGCTAAAGAAAATTTCGAGTACTTTCCTAGGATATGGTATAGATACGTCGACGATGTTTTCGCGGTTTTTGATACAACTTGCATGGATTTAAATGACTTTGTTTCAAACTTGAATAATTACTTCCCATCTTCTTCCCATATCAAATAGTAAGTAACATGCAGTTGCCTTTTTTGGACGTTCTCGTTATCAAAAACAGTGAAAATCATATAGTGTTTGACATTTATAGAGGAAAGGCACTACTACAAAAGATACATAACCAATGATTCTAACCATGCTTTTCAACATAAAATGGCAAGTTTTAATTTTCTAGTCCATAGACTTGTCACATTTCCTTTAAATCAAGAAAGGTTTGAGGTGGAAAGAAGCCTTATAAAAAAGGTGGCTAGAATCAATGGCTATGAAGATAGTTTTATTGATAAGTTAATTAGGAAATTTAGATTTAAAAACAAACTTCAAAAATCAACGACTTTTTAAGCCGATAAGGGAAATTTAAGAGTAGTCTCAATTCCTTTCTCTCCCCAATATACAAGTGGACTTGATAGAGTCTTCGGGGCCGCAGGTCTTCGAAGTGTCTATCAGTCCGGATCAAAATTAAAATATCTCTTGGGTAATCCCAAGGATAAACTAGATTCCTTTGAAAAGCCGGGAATTTATGAAATATGTTGTAACGATTGTGACAAATAGCGTACCTCACTTACAGCACTTTACGAACACCAGATTCCTACGAAATATATAGACGAATCCGAAACGAAACAACAGCATTAGTAAGACGAACAAAGGACCATCACTGGGAAATTTTTTCAAAGCGAATGGAGGAAGACTTCTATGGACTCCAAAAGCAAATTTGGCGATTTATTAGAACCCAAAGAAAGGAAGTGAACGAACTAGTCGAAACAGATCAGATAACAAAGGAAACCTGGGTTAACTACCTAACCGAATTGTATGAACCAGAGAAACCTGAGATTGAACTCAATACACCCGAAATAGTGACGAATCGCAACGCAGAAATTGAGGTAGCCGACGTAGCTGCAGCTCTTCAAAAACTAAAAAACAGGAAAAGTCCAGGTAAAGATGGTATCCCAAACGAGTTACTTAAATATGGTGGCCCGTGTCTTGCACAGCAGCTAACATCCCTCACTCGGAAAATTCTCTACCAACATAGAATACCCGATGATTGGCGAACTAGCATCACTATCCTTATGTTCAAAAAGGGAGATAAGAAAGTACCCTCAAACTACAGAGGTATAAATCTCTTAAGCACTGCACTGAAACTTACAACAAAAATTATAGCAAACAAAATCAACAACTTAACACCCTTAGCCGACGAACAGCAAGGATTCAGATCGGGCAGATCATGTACAGATGCGGTTTTTGTCATAAGACAGATAACAGAAAAATCAATTGAATACAACAGACCGGCATACATGTGTTTTATTGATTTGGAAAAAGCGTTCGATCGAGTGCGATTAAGAGACGTTTTACACCTCCTTTACAACAGACAAACTCCACACAACCTCATCAAAACGATAGTAAAGCAAACCAGATCGAAGCAAAAATAAATGGGATCCTGACTGAACCAATAGCAGTGGGCCGAGGTATCCGACAGGGAGACTCCCTGAGTCCCCTTCTCTTCAACATTATCATGGACGAAGTAATAAGAAATGTACGATTACTGAGAGGATACAGAATGGGCGACCATGAAATCAATATTCTGTGCTACGCTGATGACGCCGTAGTGGTGGCTGAAAGTGAAGACGATCTGCAACGACTATTACATCGATTTAACTGCACTGCCAAATCACTTAATATGATAATATTGGCCCAAAAAACTAAATGCATGACAACATCAAAAACACCATTAAGATGCAAATTAGAAGTTGAAGGCAAAATCATCCAGCAGGTAATGAAATTTAAATATTTGGGCATAGAAATCTCGGGTTATGGTGATGTGGAGGCAGAGGTCAGAGAGCAAACAACAAGGGCAACAAGAATAGCAGGATGCTTAAGCGACACAATTTGGCGAAATAAAAACATTAAAATCGAGACCAAATCGAGAATTTACAAGGCAATAGTAAGACCAACCAGACACAGCGAAAACTAAACAATTACTAGAGACAACCGAAATGAGGATACTTCGTAGAATAACTGGAAAAACGCTCTTGGACAGAGAGAGGAGCGAAAATATAAGACGAACATGCAGGGTGGAAAACGTTAATGCGTGGGTATTGCGTAGAAAGAAAGACTGGAACGAGCATATTAGTAGAATGGACAACAGAAGAATAGTCAGAATTGCACGCGACAAATCACCATTGGGTCGCAGGAGCTTAGGTCGCCCCCGAAAACGATGGAGTGACAACCTGGCAGTGGGATAGGCAGAGACGACGAAAATGAACAGGCAATTTGCCTAGACTAAAGTAGGAAGAAGAAGAAGAAGAAGAAGAAGAAGATTGTGACAAGTCATATGTAGGGCAAACCAAAAGATCAATTAATGTTAGATTTAAGGAACATTTAGCCCATTTAAAATTTGGTAGATAAGGTAGATATTAGTAATTTAAAATTAGTAAAACAAGTAAATAATAGTGGAAAATTAGATGCCTACGAAAGCTTAGAAATTGTTAAGAGAGGGAATAACGCACTGAACAAGGACAGAACAGAACAGAACAATCCCGTTTAGCCCATTATACGTGCTGAACAGTGGGTAATTCCCCCTCCCACTTCCCATGTGTATATACATAGAGAATATTTGTTCTATTAAGTTTAGTTTTAATCTTCTCCTGAAGATGCCAACTTGGTTAGTTTTGGTTAGTGGTGTATTAATTATTTATTTCTGTAAAAAATACTTGGACAAAACAGTGTTTTTAAGCTTTAACGAATACTTTAAAATTGTATGTGCTTGAGTGGCGAAAACTGAGGAAAACAGTATTTTTAACCTTAAACAAAGACTTTAAAGTTTTGTCTTCGTGCTGCTTATTAGCGGTGTTATTAGTTAGGAGATAAGCTCAAAATCTAAACTGTTGATCATTTTAGTATGGTAGCTAAATTGACATGATTTTATACCTGCGTGTATAGTTAGCTACCTGATACAACAATTTTCGCACAGGAAAAGGTTGGGCGTCTTGATGAAATGAAACGATTTCCAAAGAATTAGCTTGTTGCTGATCATTTTGAAAAAATATCCAGGGCTCCCGGACTATATTGTTTTATTTTTTAAACAGAAAATTTTCAATCGAGGATCTATTTATCTGCCTATCTATCTACGCGCGCTTACCAAAACGTAATCGTAGTCGCCGTTGGCCGTCAAAAAACCGAACATCGTTTTCAGGTAGGGATCGTTCAGTTTCGTCTTGGCGGATGCGCAGAAGGTGCGCCACACGCTGGTCGGATCGTCCGAGAAACCGGCCAAGGCCATCGCGACCACGTTGAGACTGACGCCGTATGCGCTGCTTTTCGGCGCGCGGTTTAACACCTCTATGGCCAGCTTGATGTTGAGGCGGAATACCGCGATGGCGGCCGCTCGCGTGTACGCCCCCTCTTTTTCCAGTTTATCCGCGAAGGTCGCGAGGTGCGCGCTGTTACGATCTGCCGGCCAGCTGCACAGTTGCAACGCCCTATTGCGATCGTCGTGTCTGCGAAAGTCGGAGCCGTTATTTATTTATAAACAAGTTCTTCGTACAGACAGGCGCAGCTGTCCAATAAAAAATGACAAAAAAAGATACTTAGTCAACTGAAAGTGACTACCCCATACTGGATGAAGGGGCGGAGCTAAAGAAGGGGCATGAACATTGTCTCGGATGACCGACTCCCGTACGGGATACTTATGTAATAATAATAATAAATAGCCTTTATTATAACAAAAAAAAACAATATACAATATTAATATTTTTCAACTAAAAGTAAACAGATAGCTCAAAAGCGGCGCAGTCTTTTACTTCCGAAAATCGATGAAATCCAATTTTCGAAAGTATCTGCGCTCGTATAAAAATTTTATATCTCGGTAACGGTAAGTCCTGTGGGATCGCCGTGGGTACAGAAATGATCACCGTCGAAAAAAAAAATTTTTTTGTCTATTTGTCCGTTCTCCGTTCTCGGTTTTTCCTGAGTAACTTTCGAACCGTTGGAGCTACAAAATTGAAATTTGCCACCTTTTTAACACTCCAGGAGGCACATAAGCTTGTAAGAAATGGCCCTGATCCGACGCCGGTATCCATCTTTTTTTCGCGATTTTCGACTGTTTTTTGGACCTTGCTATGTAACACGATAAGTGTCTGATATTGGAAGCAATCGACTTTATATTTGGCACATATATACAGCTTTGCCTCGTGACGGAACCTATTGAAAATGGGGGGGCTGGGGGGGTTTCTAAAAAAATTAAAAATCACGTGTGCAAGGGTATACAAAAAACACCATTTTTCAAAAACTGTTTACGGGACCAAAAAAATTCTTGAACCAGAAGAACCATAAACTTTTATTAGCGACAATTTTTCAAGAATATACAAGGTGCGCCGCAAATTAAAAAAAAAACTGAAAAATGTTTTGCTATAGGGAGTTTTCACTGTATAATGACAGTTAACTACGTCAGTTTCCATGACAACAGCTATCATGGCCAGTTTGATTTATGAAACAATGGCTATTGACTTCTTTACATCCAATATTAGGTAATTAGATAATAAGGAGAAAAAATGCAACCTATTAACAAATTCAATGAAATGTCGACCCGTCAAAAGTTGACAGATAAAATGTTTATTTATATTTTTGATCGCAGAATCGGAATGTTTATGGAAAATGCCCCAACTCTGGTAACTTAACGTCTAGACAAACCAGATAACCACTTGTAGCGCGTAGAACTACAACGAGAGGTGTGAAGGTCGTAATCCCTTTAAGGGCGGCTCGGTCAAAAGCGAAACGATATACTTCGGGACGCACCGTACCTGAAATACACCGCGGATCCGCCGCAATGGGCGTGGCCGAGTTCGGCCCACGTGACCGTGACGCTTTCCGACGGACTCGACTCCGAGTCGAGCCTCAGCACCGAAAAAACTCCGGGATGTTTTCCGGTCGGGCCCAAACGTCCGTCTGCGCTCAGCTTCGAGCTGAGGTGCAGCCAGTTCCACACGTTGGAAAGGATCTCGTCGGATTTGACCATGTCCGCGTTTTTGTACAGGTCGTACTGTAAAAATTGGGACCGTTAGCCGGGTCGCCACGTTGCGTAGCGCGATCCTAACCTCCAAACCGTACTTCGCTTTGGCACGTTCCCGCATCCTGTGCGAGATGTCGACGGCGTTCGGTAAACTTCTGACGTCGACGCTCTTCAGCACCCTTCGATCGCAAGACCACACCAACTGGGACAACGGCGAACAATTCAGCGTGATACGGTCGAAGACGCTGCAATCGGTGATGGCGTCTGGACAGACGAACGGGTGATAGATATTTCTTTTAAAAATTATACGTTAGTGGAGTTAAAATTCAATTAAAAATGTCTTTATTGGCAATTTAGGGGGTATATCACTCAGTAAGTGGTGATATCCAGCGTCTGGGGAGACGAACGGGTGATAGAGGTGGCGGTGATGGTAGGTGTGCCTGCTTTAAAAATTACACGACATTGGTGGAGCAAAAAAATACATTGTCCTCTTAAAATTCGATCCAAAACGTTTTTATTGCCAATCTAGGGGGTATATTACTCAGTAAGTGGTGATATTCAGCGTCTGGAGAGACGAACGGGTGATAGAGGTGGCGGTGATGGTAGGTGTGCCTGCTTTAAAAATCACACGACATTTGTGGAGCAAAAAAATCCATTGTCATCTTAAAATTCGATCCAAAATGTTTTTATTACCAATCTAGGGGGTATATTACTCAGTAAGTGGTGATATTCAGCGTCTGGAGAGACGAACGGGTGATAGAGGTGGCGGTGATGGTAGGTGTGCCTGCTTTAAAAATCACACGACATTTGTGGAGCAAAAAAATCCATTGTCATCTTAAAATTCGATCCAAAATGTTTTTATTGCCAATCTAGGGGGTAAATTACTCAGTAAGTGGTGATATTCAGCGTCTGGAGAGACGAACGGGTGATAGAGGTGGCGGTGATGGTAGGTGTGCCTGCTTTAAAAATTACACGACATTGGTGGAGCAAAAAAATACATTGTCCTGTTAAAATTCATTCCAAAATGTTTTTATTGCCAATCTAGGGGGTATATCACTCAGTAAGTGACGTTTTCAATTTTATAATCTAAAGATGCAAGCTGAAGCTGAAATTTACCCATTTAGATTGGTTTAGGTAATCAGAAATATGATCATACTTCTTGGGGTTCAAACAATAACCCATATAATAATAAAGTTCGATAATGTTAGACTGTCATACGTCGTAAGGATGTCCTTGAACCTGACATCAATGTCAGGTGGTTATCGTACTTTAAATTGACATCCACAAGAACACCCAAGTTCTGATAGGAACTAACCTAACATTATATAAAGTTATACTAAAGTTCTAATTAACACAGATACTCTGTGTATTAAGACAAAAAAAAAGTGAAATAAATAATAAATCTGCACGTAGTGTAGTTAGTGTATTTATGAGACCGGCAATATTTAGGACAAACTAAAAAGTCTGCTGTATAAATATAAATATACCTTGTTTGTAAATTGAAAATATTTATTGATGTATACCATCTGTTTGATATTTAGTAAAGTCACCGCGTTGTCGAAACAATTGTCATACATCAAAAATAATTTGTGCTTTCAGAACAGTTATTAACATAAATGATCAGCGTAGAAAAAAATTTTTTTTTTGTCTGTCGGTTCTCTGTTCCAGGGTTTTTCGACGATAGCTTCCGAACGGTTTGAACTACACGCTTCAAATTTTGCTCCTTTTGAACCGTCCACGGGGTGCATGAGATATGTAAAAATGGATGCGTTCAAACTTCGGCGTCCATCTTTTTTTTTTTTTTTTCTGCTGTTTTTTAGACGTTGCTATGTATAAGCTATATAAGTGTCCAAAAATTGAAGCTATCGACTTAAAATTTGGCAGGCGGATAGCGCAATAAAGCTCGCATACACTGCTAAAGCTAAAGTATTTAAGGTTTACAGGGTGTTGAAGATATTAAGTGCTAAATTCAAAAATTAAATTAAATTTGCAGCTACCGACTTCAGATTTGGCCGAAGGCTCGAAGTACCCGTATTTCATCTATTGAAAAGGGACTTACTCAAATCTCGCAAAGCATTTTTGAAAAATTTTTTTTTGGTTTTTATTTGGTTATTAGGCGATTATATACAGGGTTTTCCAATTATACACAACAATGTAAAGGGCCCAGAAAATTGTTTTTTTCCAGAGTCAACTATTAACAGCAAATCAAAAATCGTAAAAAACATGGCTAATCGGTTCAAATAGGCCGCATCAAAAGCTACAATTTTTGTAACTGCGGTTTCGGAAAAAACTTATTTTCTCGAAAAACCATTTACTATTTTGGAAAAATTCTTGCACCAGGAAACGTAGGACATCCAAGGCTATAACCTCCGTTTCCGGAATTTTTTCATTTATGTACAGGGCGTGCGGTTTCTTTTTGAAATTCAAACCTGCTTCCCACTAATCAATACGAACTGCCGACCCCGACGAATTTTCGAAATTAATCTTGTTAGCACTATCATTAATAAATAAATACAATAATTTAACTCACCCAAAGATGCGATCGTAAGTATTCGGTTCTCTTCAGTCGGGTGCCACGAGAACGAAGCAATCTGCTGAAGGGGGGCGGGGTTGACGAACCTCTCCATGACGGTGGGCTCGACCTCTTCATTGCCCACGATCGGATGCTGAATATCGTACAGGGTCAGCAGTCCGCTTTCCCGTTGCAACGAAGTCAGCAGGTTGCTCCTGCGGACGTTTATTTACTTGGAAAATTTTTAGAGCGGACCCTGTTTGGATTATAGCGTACTTGGTGGGGCACCATCCAATTTTCAGCACTGGTTTCGCCTGTTGCAAGATGACCGTCGGTTTTTCTATGCTCCTGGTGTCCCATACGAATATCTGGTTCTCGTAGTAAGAGGCCAGGTACCGGTCGTCCAGGGGATTGGTGCAGACGCCGCAAGCCGCCTTGGTTAGGGTGGAACTTACCATTTTCGAACAGTCTGAAACGGCTTGGCGGTTGGGGGAAAATGGTGAAGTGGCAAACACTTACCCCTTATGTCGAACAGCCTTATGTGTTTCATGTTCATGCCCGTCGCCAACACTTTGCTGTTGTTATAAAACCACGCGAGGTTTTGACAAGACTCCGACGACCCAAACTCCCACAACGGTTTGGGAAACTCGACGGCCGAGACGGGTTGGTCGGGCCCCGACGAATAACTCCTCTGGTAATCGTAGAATGTCGACAGATGGCTTATGTCCCAAATCATTATCGAACAGTCGGGTTTGTATTTGTCCAAGCCGGAGGCGAGGAAATTGTGCTCCACGGGGTTGAAAAGGACCGCGTTGCACTGTCTCGCGTATTTGGGCACTAAAACGGACCGGTGAATCATAATTAACGAGTTTAACGTTGAAGTTACCCAGCTCTCTGCCCGGGAAACCTTTGGCGTCCCATTCCAAGTTGCCGAAATTGGTCAATGTTATTTTTCCGTTGGCCAATCCTATGGCGAGGAGCAAATCTTTGTCGCTCTTTGGGTAAATGTCCAGGCACTTGAGGTAGTGTTGGCTACTGAAGCAGGCAATGACGTCGGCGCAGTAAATATTTGATAACTTTATGGCTAAAAGGAACCACCATCCCGCACCATAACAAACAGTTACTTAATGCGTCATACCGTGGGGTGACGATTCTTGCAACGGTTTGACTTCGTACAGATAAATATTGTCTGCGCCCCAACTTAAAAATTTCCTCGGGCTTAAGGACCACTTTATTTCCAATTTTCCTGCCATGGCTATGGTGAAAACTGAATCGGAAACGCGCTTTTTACATATTGGAAATATACTTTTTACGCAAAATTAACAGAATTTTTCATAAACGCTAAAATAAGAAGCAGGCATTTTAAATTTTATTACAATATTTCAAGCAACACTGTAGATAGACCACAACGCAGATTAATGTTTATCTCAGGACTTTTAGGCTATGATGGTCACGATTCCAAACAAAAATGTTTAAATTTGTACGTAGAACGTCAGAGGTCGCAACGACATTCGCCGTAAGACTTAAAGCGCACTGTAATTTTGTTGACGTATAACATAGATGGGTACTTATTATTTAAAATTTAATTGCATGGCTTTTAATTGTATTGCTATTATAATTATTTTCGCAATTTTGCTGATTGAGCTGAAAACCTGGAGATCCATGACATTTTCACAGATCGCATTCCGGATATTCTCTGCTGAGAGTACTTGTATTTTGGGTTTTTTGTTGCTGAACAAGCTTTATTTTATCGCGAAATAAAATGATTAAGTTAAACGCTAATGTCAGTATGGGAACTAATTCTTAACCGGTAATCACGAAAAACGACCTCAAACGCGAACGAACGCTTTTTAATACCTTCAACCGGGATTAGAATGAAGGCATAATGACGAAACCCCCGACAGATAATCTCCCGACCGTAAAACTGGTGGTGGTCGGCGACGGTGGCGTCGGCAAGAGCGCCATCACCATCCAGTTTTTCCAGAAACTCTTCGTCACCGACTACGATCCTACCATCGAAGACAGCTACCTGCAGCATGTCGAAGTGGACGGCCAGTGGTGCATGCTGGACGTTTTAGATACGGCCGGACAGGAAGAGTTTAGCGCAATGAGGGAACAGTACATGAGGAAAGGCGACGGGTTCTTGTTGGTCTATTCCGTAACCGACAAGAATAGCTATGAGAACATTATACATTTTCACACTCAGATATTGAGAGTAAAGGACAGAGATACGTATCCTATGCTCTTGGTGGCGAATAAAGTAGATCTGGTGCACCTGCGAAAGGTAACCGAGGAACAGGGAAGGGAATTGGCTCACAAGTTAGGCATACCCTATATCGAGACGAGCGCTAAAGATCCCCCGCTCAACATTGACGCGACATTTCACGAGGTAAGTAAATTTTGACGCTCCGAGACGGGGTGGAATACAGAGCCGTGTGGTCCTAGGTGGTGAGGATCATACGAAACCAACCACAGAATGACAGTGACAAGAGGAAAAAGAAGAAGCTGCAAAAGTTCTCCAAGTGCGTTTTGGTTTAGGTATTTTCAGTTTCAGTCCAGATTTTGGGTAATATATTATATATGTTCGTCGTTACTATGTATGTGCCAGTCTTTTCGATTGTGTCTTGTATAAAACTAACACAATATTGAGTTAGCTTGTTGATGTTTTACGATTTTTGCTGGCTACCAAAGCAAATTTATTTTGATCGTTAATAATGCACAACTTACAGTACAATTCCGTTTATCCGGAAAATTTCTCCAAAGATTTAGTTTTGGGTTAATTATACATCGAACGTTTTTATCTGGCGGGTGTTTAAAAATAGCCGTTGCCGGCTTCAAAAATTGGCCTAATTCCAGTTGCTTTCGAATGTTTATACTGTCCTGATCGCCGCTCACAGAACGTAACGATATCGGACTGACAACCACGTTTTCACTTCTATTATTAATCCGTATTTTGTATTAACGCTGTAGATTATTGAATATAAATCGATGTTATACAGTGCAGTCGTTTCATTCCCTCGCGTAGAAACCATTACGCTGACGTCATTAGTCGCGAGCCTATCGATCGTACGCGGCCGCAACGATATCTGTGGTCCGTGACCGGCGTACGTGACAAGGCAGTGTCCCAACCGCGTCGCACGACGCCGCGATCCGTGGTCGTAGTAGCGAAGATGAGTGTCTAGAGGGAACGAGTGTTTTATTTTTGTGCCCAAAAAATTACGGAATCGGCCGTTTCTCCATATGTGTTTCGTTCAAAGCCTTCTGATCCGCAATAATACCGACCGGCTTCGTATTTTTTACCGATAGTCGCACTAGCCGTCGCCACCATGGTCGAGAAAATAATCGAGGAATTGGAAAATTACGATACAGGTGTGTAATGTCAACCCGCTGCTGCGTATTATTTTCGTGTTCGCGCTGCGTTTCGGTTTTGATCCGGCGGTGCGGCAATCCTTTTTCGATGTTTCGCGAGCGATCTCGACGAAATCGCCCCCGTTGTCATTTACGTCGTACGAATTAAGCTCGAATCGTTTTTTTAAAAGGCATGATGAAACGGACGTCAAGTTGACGACACGCGTGTAATCCTTTATCTCGCGAAAAATTCGGCGACGTGATAAAAAACAGGTCGGGCTTCGTTCCGCATGGCTTGCGGGAAAAATATTTTTATATTCGTCGCGATCTCCCGACGAAATGTAAATAAAAATATATGGCGAGGGCATGCGCCGGATCAGCTGTTCGACGTATCGGCGAATCTGCACGCGTGCGCGAACATTTGCCTGATTTTTTTCACCGAATTTTCATTTCCGCGTAGAGAAAAACGCTCACGTAGGCCTCTCGGCATACGCGTTATTTTTATTTTTACGCCGCTTATAAATATATATGTGGCACAAGGAAACGGGAAGCGTTTTTGGCGGACTTTGCTATTCTCGTTGATACGTTTTTTTTTTTTTGTTGCGGAGACGGGATTATTTAAAAAGCGCCCTTTTTCGCCGGCGTGGGCATCGTGCCGACGAAAATAGACATTTTCGAAATCCTCTTTATACGGGAGGTCACGGCCTGTGCTTTGGAAATATATCTGTCTCGGCGGTGTTGCCAAGTGCATTCGGTGGATCATACAGCGAGTCAAAATAAAACTTATACGTTAGTAGTATGCGTGTACGGGCAAAAATTAACCAAATTTTTTTTTTTCTTATTATAATTATAAATTCTGGTTATTTGTACATTTTTAGCCTTTTGCGTATTATTATAACCGTTATTTTTTGGATAATTTTATGGATTTAGTCTAAAGCCAGGACTTTCGAAAATCTTATAAATACCAATAACACATTTTTTAATCAATAGAAAAATAATTACGAATCTGTAACGTTTAACGTATTAAATACTTTTTAATAATAATAATAATAATAATTTTATTCACGTATTGATATACAATGAAAAGGACACGGTTCGGATGAACAAAATAAGATATTTTGTGTGTGCGAAAGCTGATTTTTTTGAAAAGATAACGTGGAGACGTCAATCTCATAATTTTGTGATAAAGATTACATTACATTACAAGAGATATCGTCGATTTTTCATATTAAGCCATCGGACTTCCTTCAGTTTGATTTAAAATATTTTTATAACCATATAAGCATTTTAAGTGAGCAATGGATTTTTTAATTCATTGGTATTTTAATTTTAATTTTACATAATTATAATTATTGTATATAGTATTATAAAGTTTGGGTCTATTTAGTTAAAGTTAGTCAAAAATAAATCGACTTGACGGTTGAAAGCCATAAAAAATAATAAACAGCTTTGCCCTCCTTTATACCAACAAGTTCCGCTAATTTATTAAAGCATTCAGATACAGGTTGTCTATCGACAGTAGTCTTCATTTCTGTATCTTGAGTGTCAACCTAAGAGCCCTAGATGACATATCTATTAAAAAGACATTTACATATTACCTACTATTTCATTATTTCTACTCTATCGATTGTTTGTTTTGTTTCTCGCAGTATTATTGTCAATAAAAATACTAAACTAAACAAAATCGGTATCGTCAGTGGTTTTCATCGAGCAGATGGTACGAAAATTAATTTTAATATGAATGAATTAATTAATTAACTAAAACTCGCTCGCATTGCCAAAGATAATGCGTCCGAGAGCAGCCACGGCTGTCCTTCCTTACAGATCACAGACCTCACAGAAACATCACTGACCGCATGTCAAAACTTCTTAATAACGTCAAAACCAGATTTACCACTTGTCAACTAGGCTTAAAGACCATGACAAATAAACTCATCAGCAGTTGCGGAACACACAATACAGTGAAAACTCCCTATAACGAAACTCGGTATAACGCAAAACTCGAAAATTTTTATCTCTAGATGATAAAGTTGCTTTAATTCGATCGTCGGTACGGACTTACACCGTCGACTGTATCCACGATTTGGAAGTGCAAAGAAAACATCATTCAGGCTGAAGCGGCAGGCAGTTCTAGTAAAAAACTAAAAAAGCCAAAATTTGGAGATTTGGATCCTGCAAGGTTGCAATGGTTCCAACAGCTAACACTAAAAGCAGAAAAGTTTGCTGAACAGCGTCGCATTATCGATTTCAAGGCTTCGGAAGGACGGTCGGGGAAGTTCAAACAGTGACATGGTATAAATTACGGACAGATAAGTGGCGAAGCCCGTGATGTCTACAGAAACGTCACTAACGATTGGCTGGAGAAGACGTGGCCATAACTGGCAGAAAAGTATCCCGCCGGCGACATTTTTAATGCTGACGAAACTGGTATTATTTACAAAATGACGCCAGATAAAACTCTTAAATTTCGAAACGAAAAGTGTGCGGGTGGAAAAATTGAGTGGGAGAGAAAAAAAGAAAGCTAGTCGCGATGTTTTAAGAGCATCAAGCATTTGCCGGTCACTTACAAGACAAACAAGTCTGCATGGATTACATGCAGACTTGTTTACAGGAGTCGATACAGAAAAACATTTTAATTGAGTCCGAAGGCAAATTTTCCATTAATATGCTAGATGCAGTCAACCCTATAAGTAAAGCTTGGAAAGAGGTGACAGCAGAAACAATTCAAAACACTCCTATCGTCATGCGGGACTTATTACCGAGACAGAATGCGAACAGGACTTGGAAGATGATCAGCCACTAAACGAGTTGATAAAGCAGTTTTAAACAACAATTACGTTTACAAGTGAGGAGTTGAAAGATGTTATGGTGATAGATCAGGATTTGCCTACAACAGCAGACTTGACAGAGGAAGCCATATTACAACAAGCAAGAAAGGGTGAGGAAGAGCAGCAAGAGGAAGAAGAAGATGAAGAAGTTGATCTTCGACCACCACCAACCATTCAACAAGCCCTATATTCAGTTAAGCTGCTAGAAATTTTTTTTATTATGTCGAAGAAGTGGTGAAAATACAAACCAAAGTACGAGATGCGTATTGGCATACTAAAAAAATTCAAAAGAAAATGACCGATTATTTGACACATTAAATGTAGTTCTTAAATATTTATATAAAATGCGTATAAAAAAAGCAGTACCTTCAATTTCGCTATAATAGAGTTTCGACTGTATTACCGGATTTTCATTTTTAATTTTAAAATGGACGAAGAACAATTATAAACAATATGAAAGAATATCAATAAAGATTCGAGCATGGTATCATATATATCTCAATCAGTATCACATATCGGAGGAAAAATAATTATACCCTTATATATATATTATACATTTAGGATCATAGTGGTACGTTATATTGGGTTGTTCGGAAAGTCATTTCGTTTTTTTTGGGGAACATGAAAGACAGTTTTCGTATAATGAATTAACATTTTATTAAATTATATATTGGCCATTCTGGTCCAACACCTTTTGCCATCTTGCTGGCAGTAACATAATTCCCCTCTCATAAAAGTTTTGGTCCTTGCTGGCAAAAAACTGGTTCTGGTGGTTTTTGACATCTTCATTTGAAGTAAAGGTTTTGCCATCCAAAAAATTTTGCAGGGACCGGAACAAATAGTAGTCGGAAGGCGCCAGATCTGGAGAATATGGTGGATGTTGCAGTACGTCCCATTCAAGCTGTAAAAGTTTTTGGCGAGTGACCAAACTTGGGTGAGGTCTCGCATTATCCTGGTGGAACACTACACCCTTCCTGTTGATTAATTCGGGCCTCTTCTGTTTAAGTGAATCATTCAATTTGTCCAGTTGATGACAATAGACTTCTGAATTAATCGTTGTATTGTCCGGCAAAAGCTCAAAAAAAACGATTCCTTTGACATCCCACCAAAACGGAGAGCATCACGTTTTTCTGGTGAATGTTGGCTTTTGACACGCTTTGAGCCGGTTCATCTTTTCTGCTCCATGACCTCTTGCGTTTAACATTGTTGTATACAACCCATTTTTCGTCCCCAGTAATAATCCGCTTCAAAAATGGATCATTTTCTTGACGTTTGAGGAGCGAATCACACACGTCAACGCGACGACACAAATTTCGGTCCGTAAGGACATGGGGCACCCACACATCGAGCTTCGAGGTTAAGCCAATGCCTTGCAAATGGCCATAAACAGTTGAATTCGACAAATTTAATCTCTCACCGATCTCTCGTGTGGTTATTCGCCGATTTGCATCAACTAATGCCTTTATCGCATCTTTGTCAGCTTCGACCGGCCTTCCAGACCGTGGTGCATCTTCGACATCAAAATTGCCAGATCGAAATTTTGCAAACCAGTTTTGGCACTGGCGTACTGTTAACACGCCTTCTCCATACACATCCGTCAATTTTTCTCTCGCTTGGACAGCATTTTTACCTTTTCTGAAGTAAAATAGTAAAATATGACGAAAATGCTGCTTATTGCTCTCCATATTTAAAAGGGCACCAACCAAAAACTACTGCGTAGAATTAATAGAATTTTTTCACACACAAGCCTTGCAATATCAGCTCTCAAGAC
The DNA here is from genome assembly GCF_029955315.1 of Cylas formicarius. Lineage (NCBI taxonomy): Eukaryota > Metazoa > Arthropoda > Insecta > Coleoptera > Brentidae > Cylas > Cylas formicarius. The sequence goes on along the minus strand of NW_026844347.1, from coordinate 38,769,056 downwards.
ATATAATGGTTATGCGGCTAAAGTGTGAAGTTGGTTTCGAAAAAACGTAATTAAGTCCTCTGACGGGAAAAAACGAAATGACTTTCCGAACAACCTTATATATACGTCCTACTAATGATGCCTAGAGAGCGTATGATATTTCACGTCTTTATTATTAGCTTATTTATTTTAATTAAAAAATAATAGAAATTTACCTAAATAATAGTCTAAAGTTGTTTAAAAATTACTGATTAAAAATCTATTTCATTTTTATTCAATAATAATCACAATAATATGTGCACTTTGATATAATGCATACCTTTTCCACATTTAATTCAGAATTCAAATTCAAAAATTCAATAATTCAAATTTACACAAAAATAAGGTGGCTATGAAACAAAAGCGTTAATGTCAAACAGTCTTGATGTATTTGTTAAATATTACGAGTTTTAATTACATTTTACTTTGGTAACAAATTATTACGGATGTGATACATGTATTTTTTTCAGAACTTAAAACTTGTCTATTTGTAGGGTAGAAAAAGTTGGATTAGCAAATTTTTTCCCCATATCTCCGAAACTAATCAGAGTTGTCTCGATTTTGAAACGGGTTTAAATTAAACGACCGTCCCAATCGTCGGACCTGAACCCCATTGAAGAATTTCGGGATGTTTTGAAAATCACCGGAAACTTTTTTTTTTCAGTATCACGTAGTTGATACTACTCCTAGAAAATAATACATTTTATGACCAAATGCCGGTTTTAAAAAAATTAGCGCGCAATATTAGCAATTTGGTAGTCTGCCTGACGTTGCCGGTAGATACGTCGTCGGTACACCGGGCCCCGCGGTTACCGAATTTTGTCAAGGTCGTCCGAAATCGTCTGTCGCTCCGAAAAACCATCCGCTCCGCGCGTGAAACGCCGCAAATTGTTATTGCAAAATCGTCACGTGACCCATCGACGAGATAAAAGACATTCTAGCACGCGTAATAGGTCTCGTATAAATTGTCCCGCCACTGGAAACTACACCTTTAAACTTGCAAATCGCTGAAAAACATTATTTCGGAAAACGATCGCGGGCAAAACCAAAGGTGTGTTGCGTGTGATATACGTTTTTAATTTTTGTTTTTCGCTTTATTTTCTAATTTGTTCCGTTGTTTGTTTGATTATACCAAGTTTTAAGCGTATTTGCAGCTTCTTCGTTGGTCTTGAAAATCTTTTACCGCCAAGCCATTTGTTGAGGTCAGCAAACGGGTAATGGTAAAGCATTCAAAACTCGTACACTCCTCTGTCCCTGTTGTATTCCGCGTTGTATATCTTGTACAGATGAGCCTTTGTTAGATATAATACTCCCAAAGGAATTATACTCTTCGCATTTATTAACCTGTCTTAACCACAAATCGGGATCTTCGTCTTCGTTACCTATTCTTAAGTATATACATGTTGTAGTTTCCTTAACATATAATCTATATCCTCTTCGCCATTTGCAATTCGTACCTGATGGTCAGCAAAGAATAATGTTGACAAGTAGTGGTCGCCGACCTTGACTCCCATACCTGAGCATTTTTGTCTCCATTTTTGTAGTATTTCTTGTATAACAATTTTAAACATCCCTGTTTAAGAGACCCTTTGTCCCCTTTAAAATATATATATATATATATATATATATATATATATATATATATATATATATATATATATATATATATATATATATATATATATATATATATATATATATATATATATATATATATATATATATATATATATATATATATATGTATATATATAAATTCAGCCCAATGATATTATCCGGGGATAGAATTGACTTACGCAAATAAATTAAGACCGAAAGAGAGAAAAAAAATTAATATCGTTACTAAATTTTAATACTAATCATAAAAATAAATGAATCTCAACGACGGTGAGATTTGGTAACCCGTTCTGCTGATGTAAGCGGCCAGTAATACGGTCGTCGCCAATAACTCGGACGAGACGACCTCGGGAAAAATACTCGAGTGTCCAGAAGAGTTTCGGTCGGCGACGGGTCGGTTACGTAGGTCTACGAATTCCTACTGATCTGTCTCGCGATATAAATTCCTTAGAGAAAACCCCTAGTTAAGAAAGACTATTATAGATATGTTCTTAATAAAGATAGACCAACCAAAACGCAAGATAAGGCACAACTACCAAATTAAAAGCAGCATACAGGTTCCAAATCTGTTGCTTGCAGAACCTCGACCAAGGGAAAAGTGAAGCCGAAATAACGCGCGATTTGCGTAGTTAGACCAAAGAACAAAATAGATAGGAATGGACTCTTCTAACGAATCGACATGGCTAATAAAGACTTTGTGTAACTGGAAAATTTTATAATAAATTGATGTGCCTGGCTAGCAAGGAAAAGGATAACATTCAGATAATAGCAACTTGCACAGCATACAATTCGTAAAGTCACAAACTATTCTTTGCAATTATAAACACAAATCTAAATCTTTTTCAAATTTTTCAATGTTTTAAAATGGACATTTGGTGCTTCTAATTTATGAAATCTACCTCAAATTAATTTGTTAAAGTGTTTTGTTAAAGAAACAGACGTGGCCTCCGATTTCGTAAGTGCTATGGGAAAAATCTTTCTTTTTTTATTATAAAATAATTGAGTAGAAAGATTTTATAAGTTTTTCAAGAAACTTCCACAGGCTGCTGCTGTATTACTATTTATAAATCTGTTGGATTCTTCCTGCGTCGGTTGTATATAAGTCGAACTAGCTGACGTTTCGCCAAACATCCTTCAGAGCATAACTGCAACTTAAATCGCTTCTATGAAAAAATAGTTTTTCTGTCATAACATTAGAGGGCCATAAAACACTTGCCTTTGATTTTATTCCCTTAGAGCATACCAATTATTGACATTTATAAGGTCCACTTGACATCTTTCAATTTGCCGAAATGTCTTATTTCAAATTATTAATTCGGAGAGTCTTCTAGCCAAGCAAACATTGAAAGTTTCTTGAAATTTCTACGAAGTCACTGCATAGGGTTGATTGTCATCACCTTAAAATGTAAACCATGCGGTCTATCTTGATTATATCTGTTGCGTCGACAGTTAAAACATTTGCGATACTCGTCGATAAGACGCTTTCTCCTACAACAGACTCAAAAATCGACGAAAAGAAAAAGGATCGAGTAAACTGAAGTTTCCACGTATTCAAGTTAAGGTTCTAACCGCAGACTAGTTGTAACCGAGACATTGGCCGGTCCCTCTCTTAAAATTCGTACGGGCACAGAACGCGGAAGGAAATTAGGCTTTGACGTTAATAATTTCGACATGACATCGAGTCAAAGCAACTGCGTCACGTTAAATTGTTAACAATGCCATCCGCCTTGATTATAACTGTGTAAAACATTTACGGTCCACGTTCATTCATGCTCGTAAAATCGAGTAAACAAAAATTTTCACGTATTCAGGTTAGGGTTACGGTTTTAACCGCAGAGTAGTTGTAACCGAGGGATTGGTCGATGCGTCTCTTAACGTTCGTTAGGGCACAGAATACGGAGAAACGAAAACGGACGCACGTGGCGTAACGCCGTAAGTTCGCTGCGCCAAAAAAAAAAAAAATTGGAGAATCGAAATATTCCCGAGAACAATGTCGTCGTATTCGTCGCAGGCATGCGAATGTTCGGCAAAGCGAACAGCATGGTCAGACGTAGCGGGGACAGCGGCGTCGGCAACGGCAGCGCCTCGGACAGCGGCGACCAGGGCGAGCAAATGGACCCGGAGACCCGGGCGCAGGAGCTGGCCAGGCACAAGGAGGACGCGAAGAGGAAGCGTCGCAGGAAGAAGCGCACCAGCTCGTCGCTGGTCTCGTCCTGTTTCCACGGTAAATATTATCGCCACGGAAAAACTAACTAGCGGGCGCGGTGCTAGAGATTTGAAAAAAAAAAGTAAAGGAATTGAAAAGTTTTATACAGAACGCCTTAATTTAATTCTTTGCCGGTAACGTAACCAATTAATTCATTGTTTGGGAGCTGATTCTGTTAAAAACTAATCAGGTGCGTCTCATTAACGAGAGAAAATGCCAAAAAAATTTATAACTAGGTTCTAGGAGTCTGTCCTAGACAGTGAAAGTAATATTCAAATAGGCACTACCACAATAATAAATAAATAAAATAAATAAATAATAATACAAAACATGAACAATTTAAAACAATTACAGAACCCAGTGAAAAAGTTTCAAAACATTAGTCAAAATGTGGTTTAAAAATAGCTTTCAGAACTGACAACACAATAGGAAAATTTTTAAAAAGCAATAAAAAGAAATGTCCAAAATCACAAAAATCAGGTGTCTACGGGTTGAAATGCAGATCTTGTCCTAAACTTTATATTGGAAAAACAGGTAGATCCTTCAAGAAACGCATTAACGAACATAAAAGAGCGTTTAAAAACAATAGTCTAGATTCTAATTATGCTACACACTTAAACACAGAAAAACACATTTTTGACGACAATTTTGATATTTTACATACAGTCAAAAAAAGTAGAAAATTAAATTTATTGGAAGCCATGGAGATTAACAAAATGGTCCATTCAAATGTGTTGCTTAACGATCAATTAGATTTAAATATCTCTCCATTATTAAAAAATTCTCACAACAACATTAATTAAGGTTTTTTGGTCATTTTTCAGTATATATAGTAGCAGGTAGCACGTGTAAATATTACATTTGATAAAGACACGGTGTTGTCGAAACAATTGTCATGTGAAAATATATGATTTCGTGAAAATCTGAACTTTTAGTTCTTATTTATTTTGCAAAATATAGAGAGAGAATCAGAGAAAGCGTAAATTTCAATTCAATTCAAAATATTTCCGGAATTGTTTCTACAAATTTTTCTAACGTTAACCATATATTTTAAAGCTGAAACAAATTGTTTAATATGCTATTCGCCGTATCTCTGCCAGCAAAGTGGCGTGGGATAATCATAATAATAGTAGTTATTTCGCAACAAAATAATCATAGTCCGGGAGCCCTGCCCCTTTTTTCAAATAAATTTTATAAAGAAATGATCACATTGTCCTAGAAAAAAACTGGTAGGATTTTTCAGTTCTACACTTTAAAGTGGTTGTACAAAACTATTTTTAAAAACCATCCCAGCTATTATTTTGCGAAAAGTTGCGAAACAGGTTAGCTGAAAGAATGAACGGTATCAAATCATGTCAAATTTATTATTACGTAAAAGTTATCGGCAACAGATTATTTTTTAACTAAGTTTTGAGATAATCAGATAAATAATCTAAACCAACATTTGTCCTACAATTAAAATGGTAGGTTTTTTCAGTCCTACACTGGAAAATTTCGAAAATTGCCACTTACTTAAACGTGGTTACATGTACATACGTGTATATTCGAATATACGTGTATACATACACATACTTATATCAAATCGGCGGTATATATATATATATATATATATATATATATATATATATATATATATATATATATATATATATATATATATATATATATATATATATATATATATATATATATATATATATATATATATATATATATATATATATATATATATATATATATATATATATATATATATATATATAAATTAAACCTTTAACTGGCTTATCGATCAGTTTTGCTGGTTCGCCATTGGAAATAAATCAGACCACGAAGTTTCTTGGTTCTTATACTGATAGCTCCTTGAGATGGGACCGGGACATTGACAATGTCTGCAATAAACTAAATAAAACCTTTTTCGCAATATTAACATTTAGAGATTCATTTCTTGAGAAGGCACTAATAGCTTTTTACTACGCGTCAGCTTACTCTTCCATTTCACACAATATTGTCAACCGGGGACGAGCGAATGATGCTGAGAGAGTGTTTATACAGTAAAAAAGAATACTTAGGCTGATTTTTAAACTTCCTCCGAGACATTTCAACAGCACAAAATATTAACAATGCCTTGTATATACCTATTTAAAATACTTTTGATCACACATAAAAATAAATATTCACATAGGAAGCATACCGATATCCACAGTTACAATACTCGCAATAGAGAATATCTGCTGAAGCCAAGACTCAACCATATGTTTTATAAAAAATCTCTAAGCTACGCGGGACCATATTATTATAATTTGCTGTCTCCAAGCTTAAAAAATTTATCTATAAATCAATTTAAAAAACACATCAAGGGGCTCCTGTCGGCCAATGCTTTCTACAGCCTGAAAGAATTTGAAGCGTACCTGAGAGCATCGTAAATAACGTTAAAAGTTTACCGAGATTTTTCTAATGTATACTCTCTTTTATTTTAAATTACATTAACTTGTTTGTCATATTTGTTATATAAATACAGGGTGCGGCAGCATAACTTCCTTTTTTCAAAACTCAATAAAAACTATTGTGTGCATCGGAAAATCTTTATTTATTTTTTATAATGTAGGTACATGTCTAAAGTTTTTATTTACATTGTTTTGAAGATCAAATCTGTTAGGTGACGTCCCTCATTCTCCATACATTGCGTAAACCGATATCTGGCGTTTGTCATGACTCTTGTTAGCATAGCTGGTGTTATGTTGGCAATTTCTTCTTCGATGTTGGTCTTCAAATCTTGTAGGGTTCTTGGACGGTTCACATAAACCAGGGATTTCAAAAAACCCCATAGAAAAAAATCACAAGGGGACAGATCGGGAGAGCGTGCCGGCCATTCCAAATCGCCTCTAATTGAGATAAGGCGCTCTGGAAAGTGTTCCCTCAAAACAGCCATCGATGCTCTTGAAGTGTGTGCTGTTGCACCGTCTTGTTGGAATCAAGTGTCCCCCAAATCCAACTCTTCAAGCCGTGGGAAAAAAAATTCTGTAGCATGTTTACATACCGGTCCGAATTCACTGTCACTGTAACCTCATTTTCCTCAAAAAACCAGGGACCAATAATTCCATCTGAGGAAATTGCACACCACACTGTGACTTTGGGTGAATGCAAAGGCCTTTGATGCAATTGTCGAGGGTTGGTGTCAGCCCAGTAGCGCATGTTTTGTTTGTTAACCGACCCACATAAATGAAAATGGGCTTCATCGCTAAAAAAAACAATAGCACCCTCGGGAACGACATCAAGAAGAAGCTCACACGCGTTCATCCGAGAATTGAAGTCACGTTCTGTAAGTTCCTGCACTATCGCCATCTTATAGGGATGAAAATGAAGATCATCACGAAGAATTCTTCTCACAGAACGATCGGATAGTCCAAGGGCAGATGCGTGTTTGCGCGCAGAACGCCGTGGTGATCGCAACATTGAAGCTCTCACTGCTTCAATGTTCTCAGGTGATCTAACGGGCCGAGGGACTCCAGTTCTTCGTTTTGTCGCACTTGCAGTTTGTCTGAATGTAGTGACCCATGTAACAATTGATTTGCGGTCTGGGACGGGACCCGACGGGGCTAAATTAAAGCGATTCCGAAATGCACGCTGTGTTGCAACAACCGAACAACCGCTTGAAAAGTAGGCCTCAACGGCAAAGGCACGCTCCTCACTATTCCAACGCATGATGGCGACTGAACCGTGTCGGGACAAAACTTTACAGTACCCCCTCTTGAACGAGACCACTAGCGCCCCACTATGACATCAACTAACTGAATGGCGCGCATTTAAAAAAAGGAAGTTATACTGCCGCACCCTGTATATACTCGTATTCGTTATTTATTGACGAAACATCCATTGTACCACCTGGTTTTGTGAATAAATAATCTATCTATCTATTCGCATCAATGCGCATGCGCGTAGCATAGCAACGGATCCAGCACACGCATACAACATACATTGTGCATTAAAAAGTTTTGTTTACTTGTCAACACGTGTTAATTAATTTTCTTTTATAACATTTAATTGTGAAGATGATCATGGAGCGTTTTCTTTGTAATGTACTCCGTGATAAGCCTAATTTCCGTGAAAAAAAAGAGACGATAAAAAATTTACTAAAGACATTTTTCTCGCGTGTAAAAAGTATCTAAACGCTCGAAAGCATCAAAACCGCAAATATAATGATGCTGAATTGCCTGACCATTGGGATGACGATGTAATAGGCTACCACTCTCGTTGTTACAAGGAAGTTTTATTTATGTTATGAACGGTAAGTTTATGCTTTATTTTTTAAGTAAATGTAAAATGAAAATGATGAATTTTTTTATTTTTGTTTTGTCAGTTAAGTGAAAAGAAAAAAATAGTAAAATGAGTGATTGTTTTATGAATAACGACATCTTTTTTTTTCATAATTTTCATGGATTAAACATTTTTGATAACGACAATTAATATTCTCTCACTTCGCCCATATAATCACCCACTTACTTTTTCAAAAGTTTATCGATGAATAATAATGAAACAACTTAATTAAACTCATTTGTATAAAACAGCATCATAGATAATGGCTATAGGAATATTTTAAGAAAAAAAAAAGTTAATCGCTCAACTAAATTTATAGGTTAGATCGTTGAAGAGTCGAACTTGCAACCTATTTTTTGTCGGACTACCTATTTTTATGTAGGACATTAATTTCTTTAGATAGAAAATGTCATAAAGTTTCATTTAATTTTGGTGTCCCACAGTTGCTGAAGAATAACGTATTATCGTGAGGTCGGCAACTTTAAAGTGTAGGACTGAAAAATCCTACCCGTTGATTTGTAGGACAATGTGATCATTTGTTTATAAAAATTATTAGCAAGCTACAGTAAAAAATTTAGCATGTTGCTCATCACCTTTTATAAATAAATAATATATACAACTTTGAGGGTGTGGCCACCCTATATACCAAAGCTATTTGTTTGTAGGCCAAATTTAATTTCAAATTATACATTTCAATATCGCAGCCTTATGGTTGCGAAACAGAAGAACAATTACCAAAAATTCAAGTTCAGTCCCTGGACACCGAAATTAATATTCAAATTGATACCTGGGTATTATGCCGGACGCTTATCAAGTAATTAATAAAAAAGTTTTATACAGTTGGGAATAAAACATGATATAGTAGTAAAGAAAACGAATGAAAAAAACAAAAAAAAGAAAAGAAACAATACATTCCGCTCTGGCCAGTGAAGGAATTCTCTAATCTGATGATTCACTATTTTTTGAATGACTTTTCATTATTTATTATTATTATTATTATTATTATTATTATTATTTATTATCACAATAAGATGAAAATCACAATAAATGTTGGAAATGAAAATTGAAACGTTAAAAATACAATACAATTTTTAGGTAGTCGAATTACTTTCGACATCTTTCGGAAACAATTTATGAGATTCTAACAGGGGAGTTCAAAAGAAGGGCCACATTGAATAGCGAATGCGGAGAAAATTAGCGACATGTTATTGTTTATCTTTATTAGTTTTTTTCGCAATCCCTACGAAGGGCACCGAATTATATATCCCGGAAACATCCTAAGTGACTCACAGCCGTAGGAAACTAGATCTTTGTCTAATTTGGTATTTTACAGAAAGGAGTAGAAAAAATTGCAATTTTCCATATTTTACTACTTATACACTTACTCTTCTGTCTTTGATCGACGCGTTTTTGTATTTCAAGACTTGTACAAGTTGACGGGCGAGGTGTTGGGCGAGGGCGCTTACGCGAGCGTACAGACCTGCGTCAACCTGTACACCGATCAAGAGTACGCGGTTAAGATCATCGAGAAGGTGCCGGGCCATGCGCGAGCGCGCGTCTTCCGCGAAGTGGAGACCTTCTACTACTGCCAAGGACATCCGAACATAATTCAGTTGACGGAATTTTTCGAGGACGAGGAAAAATTCTATTTAGTTTTCGAGAAGGTCAGTCTTTTCGTTTAACGGATGGTTTGAACTCCTTTCCATTCGACCGCCACCATTTGCGTCAATTTTATGTTGTCGCTAGTAATGCAGCTCGCGTCCGTACCGGTTCAGTACTTTTGAACTACTCTCTCGAATTACGTAAAATCGATCGCAAATAATTTTCCAACAGCGGGTCCGATGTCGGTCGACGCGTTTTCCGAATTACTTGTCCAGTTCATTTGAACTACTCTCTCGAATCGCGTATAATCGATAGAAATTAATTCCCTAAATGCCGATCCGATCTACGCGTACGCGTTTCCCCGGTACTGGTTCGGTTCATTTAAACTACCATCTCGAATTACGTAAAATCGATCGAAAATAATTTTGCAAGTGCGGTACCAGTAACTGCCGTTTTGTTTTACCAGAGTTTGTTCGCGGTACATTTCAACTACTCCTTTGCTTTACTTGAAAATCGATCGAATTAATTTTCCAACAGCGGGTCCGATGTCCTACTCTCTCGAATCGCGTATAATCGATAGAAATTGATTCCCTAAATGCCGATCCGATCTACGCGTACGCGTTTCCCCGGTACTGGTTCGGTTCATTTAAACTACCATCTCGAATTACGTAAAATCGATCGAAAATAATTTTGCAAGTGCGGTACCAGTAACTGCCGTTTTGTTTTACCAGAGTTTGTTCGCGGTACATTTCAACTACTCCTTTGCTTTACTTGAAAATCGATCGAATTAATTTTCCAACAGCGGGTCCGATGTCCTACTCTCTCGAATCGCGTATAATCGATAGAAATTAATTCCCTAAATGCCGATCCGATCTACGCGCACGCGTTTTCCCGGTACTGGTTCGGTTCATTTGAACTACCATCTGAAATTAGGTAAAGTCCATCGAAAATAATTTTCCAAATGTGCTACAAGTAACTGTCGTTTTGTTTCACCATAAGTTTGTTCGCGGTACATTTGAACTACTCATTTGTTTACTTGCAATCGATCGCAAATAATTTTCTAAATGCGGATCCTTTCGCGGCGTTTTCCGAATACATTTGAACTACTCTTTTGAATTACGTAAAAAATCGATCTAAATTATTTTTTAAAATGCGATACCGATACCGTTGCAACTTTGATTAGGCACATTTGAACAATTAGGCATGTTTTTCGCTATTGAGCCGGTACGTTTGAACTAAAACCAAGCCGAATGGACAGCACGATATTTTTTATACGATTTTACGATATTTCGCTAAATTTAAAATAGTTTTCCAACTTTCGATTTCGATCCGAATCCTTTGGTCGAATACATCCGAACTACTCAGCTTCTTTCGTCGCTTCACGTTCGCGCTTGCGTTTCCTTTAGATTAACGGGGGACAGTTGCTGGCCCGAATACAGGAGTACAAGTACTTCAGCGAGGCGGCGGCCGCCGAAATAATCCGCGAGGTGGCGTCCGCGCTGCAGTTTATGCACGCGAAGGGCATCGCCCACCGCGACCTGAAGCCGGAGAACATCCTGTGCGTCTACAAGGACCGCCTCTGTCCGGTGAAGATATGCGACTTCGACCTCGGCTCGGGCATCCGTTTCCAGACGAGCATGTCGAGCCCTTTGGCAACGCCGCAGCTCCTGACTCCGGTAAATTGAACGGGTTAACAAGAAAATATGTATAATTCTCCATTATTTGTGTTAATTATAACATTCGGCAATAATTAAAAATAAAAAATATGTACTTATCGAACAATGGTATAATTGAGTAGTGTTGGTTGGTTAGTTGATAATTTTTAATTTATTAATCAATTTTTGAAATTACAAAAGTACTTAGTTAACAAAATAATGTAGATTTTATCTAGTTTGATCATTATCAAATTTAATTGAAATGCTACTAGCTAACTAGCCAACAACTAGCAACTGTGTTGATGAGTTGGTAGTACTTGCATATAATTAATGAAATATCAGTTAATTAATTTAATTATTAATTAATTAATTTCATTCAATTATCTGTGACACTTTATTCGCAATGAACGAATAAATTTTTGTCTAATTAAATAATTACAAATTGAATTCGACATTTATTCATGTCATGTCATCAGCGAGTTAATTAGAACAATTAATTAATTTCATTTAATTTGCAATTATCAAACGGATTGCTGGCTGAACAATTAATTAATAACCGAACTCGTTATTTATTTAATTAATTGCCAACCATTTGATATAATCGGCAAGTTGATTATAAGAATTAATAAATTCCATTTTATTTTCACTTATCAAATGACTTGTTGGTTAATTAATTGGATAGATAATTAGTATCCGTTAGGTGTTTTGTAAGTTGTTAAATTTTAATTAATTAATTAATTCCCGAATATTTTATATAATCGGTGAGTTGATTATCACCATTAATTGGTGTCGGTTGCATAATTAATTAATTGGATAGGTAATTATATACCGTCAGGTATTTGCTGCTATTATTATTAATTAATTAATTTCGTAAGTTAGTGGCATCGATGGATTTCATGTGATTATTCCCAAATATTCAATAATTTACATTATTATAAGTTGTTATAGTCTTTAATTAACTAATTAATTTTATTCTCAATTACCAAGTCATCATTGAATTCGTTTTAATTAATTATTTGCTGTTCATTTTATATCCGCAATTGGTCATAATTATTAATATGCAATTATTAAATGATTTATTGGCTAATTAATTCATGGGAGAGTTAATTAGAATCCGATAGGTTTCTGCTGTTAATGACAAATAAAATAAATTAAGTTAGCGGTAGCGATCGGCATTCGCAATTACATTATTACATTTAATTAACCAATTCATTTTATCCGTAATAACCAAATCAGTGAATCGTTAATTGAATTCGGTATGAATTAATTAATTGCTAAGGCAAATTGATTAACCCGATTAACCGCGATTAATTAATAAATGAAATAATTAGCTAACTACCTTTTGAATCGAGTATTTAATTAAATTAAATTAGTTACCGGTTAATTGCCAATCCTTTGAAAATTAAATAATATGTATTTATTTTGTCGAATGAACTATAATTCGGGCGTCGCACAGGTGGGTAGCGCGGAGTTCATGGCGCCCGAGGTCGTCGAGACATTCGTCAACGACACCGACACGCACTCGTACGACAAGCGTTGCGACCTGTGGTCGCTGGGCGTGATCGCCTACATCCTCTTGTCCGGCTACCCGCCGTTTTACGGCAAGTGCGGCCGCGAATGCGGCTGGGAACGCGGCGAGAACTGCACCGCGTGTCAGGAGCTGCTCTTCCACAGCATCCAGGAGGGACGTTACGATTTCCCGGCGTCGGAATGGGAGGGCATCTCGTCGGACGCGAAGGACCTGATCGCTTCGTTGCTGATCAAGGAACCGGGCAAGCGTATCAGCGCGGAACGCGTGCTCGCGCACCCGTGGCTAAAGTGCGCGAGCGACTCCGCGCCGCTCGTCACGCCCTCCGTTATCAAGAAGAACAACTCGGCGCGCGAGCTGTCCCAGTTCGCCGAGTCCGCGATGGCGGTCAATCGGGTGGTGCAGCAGCATTTCAGCGTCAACCTCGACTACCTGGAACAGCGGCAGCCGTATCCGAAGGTGAGCCGCGGTAGTTCGAAAGTACCCGCGACTTTTTTTACTTCGTTCGCGGGTCGTATGTTTAATCGTCGGTAGTTTAAATGCATTTTTTTGAAAATGAAAACTGACGTGCGGTTTGTTTGTCTTAGTGGTAATAGTTCACATGTACCGCATTTTTTACCTTTCCAACTTTTTTATTCGGAAAAATTTGCTAAAAACCAAAAACAGAGTTTTTTCTACTCAGTTTCGCCGTGTTTGAAAATTGTCGGTAGCTCGAACGACCGCGACTTGCGGATCGTTTAATTGTCGGTAGTTCAAATGTACTTTTTCGTTTTCCCGTTTTTTTTTTGCATTTTGTGAACCTGGTTTTAACGTACGTTTTTAATGTACCTCGTTTTCTTGCTTTCCCTTTTTTTATTTTCAAATGTATTTTTTCATTTTCCCGTTTTTTGAAGGCACATGGCTTGTTTGCACGGACGGGTCGTTGTCGTGGCGATAATAGGTCACATGTATCTCGTTTTTCCCTTTCACTTTTTTTCTCTTTTTTTGTGGAAAAATTTGCTAAAAACCGAAAACAGTTTTTTCTTATACTCAATTTGGCCGTGGATAAAAATTGTCGGTAGTTCGAACGTACCGCGGTTTTTTTAATTCGTTCGCTAGTCGTTTAATTGTCGGTAGTTCAAGGGTACTTTTCCGTTTTCCCGATTTTTGGAGACAAAAACTGACGTGCGGCTTGTTTGCACGGACGTATCGTTGTCATGGCGATAACAGTTCACACGTATCGCGTTTTTCACTTTTCCTTTTTTTCTCTTTCTTTGTGTTTGTGTTTTTTTTTTACTTAATTTCGTCGTGTTTACAAATTGTCGGTAGTGCGAACGTACCGCGTCTTTTTTATTTGTTGGCGGGTAGTTCAAATGTACCCATTTTTTCATCCTTGTCGTTTTTTGAAGACGAAAACTGTTATCGATGTTTGTAGATGAAATATATGCGGTTTTTTTTAAATGAATTGTCTTGAAACTCTTTGCCAATTGCGTATGAAACGGACTAGGGGATCCTTGTCAGTAGTTAAAATAGATATTTTTTACGTAATTTTGGCGGGTTTGAAAACTGTCCGCGGTTCCAATGCATTCCGTGTTTTTATTTGATTGTCGCTAGCTCAAATCTAATCCGCGGAATGTAATATGTCCATTTTTTGCCTAAAAGTGTGGCAAAAAGCGTGTCTTTCAATTTTTTTTTCTTGTGCTGTGCAAATGCAGGTGGTTTGAGTTTCACAAATTTATATTTTTTTCCTAAACTGATGAATACAGCGTCTGTAGTAGTAGTTCGAACGTACCGCTTTTGATTTTAATATTTCGCCCGTTTTCGCATTTCTGTTTCTAGTAAAACCTTCGAGTTTTTTTGTCACCGTACCTTTGCGTGTTTATATATTTTTCATCTAAGTAACACTTTTGTCATAAAATAAGAAATGTATAAAATTGATCTAAAATCAACAAATTACGATATTTGGCGTCTCGGTAGTTCAAATAGGTAGCACATATAATTTATTTATTTTACATTTATTTTTTTATTTTCTCTTAAAAATGGCGCAACAAAGAGAGTACGGTTTGCGTGCGCACAAGATTTGAAATTGGTAGTTCAAATGTACAAGATTGCTTTTTTACGTTAACGTTATGCCATCAATGGATTTTGGTGCGTTGCAGGACGGGGGACAGCAGCCCACCACTTGCTCTTCGGCCATCTTGTTTGGCCTGAGCCCCCCGAGCGAGAGCAAGCTGATCCAGCGACGGGCCAAGGGGGGGGGCTCGTGTCAGTTCGTACTACCTCATATCACGACAAACGCCATTTCCAGCCCGAGCTGTTAAGGCAGAACGCCATTTTGCGCGTTCCATTTGTACAATTGTTGGTTTTTTTTTTTCGGAAAAATTTTCTTTCAATTTTTTTTTCGCGCCCCTTTACATTTTGTTTGTTATCGTAAGAGTATATCGAATTTTGTAAGTCCAAGACGCGTTATCGGTTCGCCGCACCCATTATGATGCCTTTTGCGAAGGCGTGTTTCTTTTGCCGACCGCGGAAGGATTTCAGGTGGTGAAATTTTTTTAACCGTACATGAAGGAAAAAAATGAAAGTTGTAAAATTAAAAAAAAACAAGAATTAATAAAATTCTATTTTATAAGCTGCAAGAAATTGTCCGTGTTTTATTGGTAGACCCGCCCACCAACCCATCCCCGTAGCGTAAGGCACTGACGTCACATGTGCGGGCTCTGACGTCAGACCAAAGAATAAAAAATAAAAGTTCCTCATTAAACGTGCGGATTGCCTTGAATTTTTAGATTTCTCGTTTATATTTTCTTGTTGAAATACTCATTCAGGTAGCACATGAAAGTATGAAACAATTTTTTTAAATATTTTCATTCGCTACCTGAATCAATATAAACAAAAAAATAACCGAAACATAAGTTTTAACTGTCGACCGTAGGTGTTGCACAGTAAAATCACGCTGCGCTGCAGGCACAGCATAATGATAAACGGTTTTTAGTTTTTTATGACAGAATCATTAGTCAGCAATTACATATATTTGTCTTTAACATGGCCGTTACCATAATTATCTAAAATTAACTGATAGTAGCCACCTCAAAACAAAATTGACGATATAAATTTTAAATCCTTTACATGCCTACGATGGCACCGTAAACATTCGGAGCCAAGTTCGTCGGCAGGGCAGACACTTACGATTATTCTATATCTACAGCTATTAGAGATAACGAGAGCCTGCCTACGCTTATAATACAGGTACTTAGGAAGCAACTATAAAAATTAATTTTGAGAAGGTCTATTCAATATGCGCGAAAATTAAAATTCCGTTTTTATCTAATGACATTGCGGAATTCAACAACCAATATGGCCGCTGACAGATCGTCAATAAGTTTCGATGCGGCATTTTAAAATATGCGTAGATCTCGTTAAATTTTCGGGGAAAACGAGTTAAGTGTGTAGAAATCGCTGTTTAGAAAGAAAATGGCTCAAAGTCCAGGTTAGTGGATGAAACGCATGGAAAACCATAACCTATATTACCTAATAGATAAATGGTCTAAATCTTAGACTTAACGTTGCACTAATGCTTTTCCTTCTTTACGTTTAGCGAAAAACCGATTTGAATATCGTTATTAAATTTGCGACCTCTTCGGCTAATGAGGTAGGCGAAATTATAAAATACAACTTTATTTTGTACCTTGAAACATTATACAGTATAAAGACACAGTACGATATAATTAAACTTTTAATAATATGATTATAATCAATATATATTATACTCCTGGCTTGTAGAAGCGAGTGATATCCGGAATGTGTGACCCCGCACAACACGACTGAACCTAAGTTAATTACGGTGATGTTCAAATAAAAAAATTATATTATAAATAAATATACAATCCACGAATTCTGTGTTTCCTTATTTCTTAACCTTAAATGCACAAATGTCTATTTGGTTGCAGGGCAAAAGCTCTCCTCTCCCGAGAGGAGACATTAAATAATCGTACACTTGAGTTTCTTTTTCTTGTTCTTATCCTTACCCCGGCCGTTGTTCGTTTTATTTTCTTCCTTTTTCCTCGCCCGTATCTCCCTCATCAAATCGTAAAACACCTACAATCGTAAAGGCTTTAATTTGGAAAAGAATGGTGAAAATGGGCGTTACTTTATCGACGTGTTCCCTCGTTTTGGCCGAGGTCTCGACGTAAGGCACGCCCCACGAACTGGCCTTATCTTGGGCCTCTTGCAACGACACTTTTCTCTTATCGTCGAGGTCACTCTTGTTCCCCACGAGCAGGAAGGGTATATTGTCGTCGTTCTTCACCCTGAGTATTTGTTCTCTGCAAAAACCGTAAGCGTAAAGGTTGCCTTGCACTCGTAAAACGACAGAAACTCTACCTGAACTCGTGGGTTGCCTGGAAACTTTCGTGGTCCGTTATCGAGAATATACACAGGAAGCCTTCGCCGCTTCGAAAATAATTATCCCGGATCGCGGCGTAATCTTCTTGGCCCGCGGTGTCCAGGATATCGATCTGGACCTCTTCGCCGTCCAGCAGGATCTTTTTCCTATAGGAATCCGCCTTGGTCGGCTCGTAATCTTCGACGAACTCATCGTACATAAATTGCAACGTAAGGGCCGACTTGCCCACTCCACCGCTTCCTACCATGATCACCTTGTGGAGGGCGGTTTGCACCGTAGGTTTTTTCGACATCTCGAATGGTGCTTTTTTAATGAAATCGCGCGGCTTTGTTTACGTATATCCTGACACGATCGGGCATTACTCACTGGGTGACACAATTTTTGACGTGACGTAGCGTTAGCGGTCCACGGACCACTATACGGGTCCTAACTGGCTTTATCCGTGGACGAACATTGTCACAGATTACGAAGGTACCAAAAACAGTTGTCTATTCCATGCCCTGTTTTGTTCGGTTAGAGGCGCGAAAAAGCCGTTTGGGGCAACCGCTTCCGTGTTGTTTCAAGTATTTTGTTATAACTTCATGGTAAATCCAGCGAAATTAAGCGAGCAGCACCCATCGCATAAAGTCCGATACAATGCAACGCAAAAGGAGGACCTTGCCGTCGGAGGCAGCGTCGACTTCTCGCAAGAGATCCAAAGGGGCGCAAGATGACGAATCCTCTTTACGTAGAGTAAGCGCGAGACTCAATCCTGCGCTCTTGTAAATGGTTGTGTATTTTAGAGAGCCGGCGTTATAAACCGCATAGCGTTAAAGAACTTTATGTGCCACTCGTTTCTCGAGGTGGACTTTGCAACCAACATAAGCATGATAATCGGGAAGAACGGTAGCGGCAAGAGTGCCATATTAACAGGTCTGATTGTCGGTTTAGGGGGCAAAGCAAATCTAACCAATCGAGGGACCAGCGTGAAAAGTGAACGCTGCCTGCGTACCCCAGCCTTATGTGAATTTCTTCACGGTTTTAATTTTAGGTTTCGTCAAAGTCGGGAAGCCATCGGGTAGTGTAGAAATCGAGTTGTGCAACGAAGGCCCCATGGCTTATAAGCCAAGGGTGTACGGCTCCCGTATCGTTATCGTGAGGAACGTGAACGCTTCCGGCGGCGGTAGTTACAAAGTTAAAGCCGCTACGGGTATTATATAACCTCATTTTCGTGCCACTCGATTCTTATGTGTGTTAAAAGGTGAGGTGGTTTCGACGCAGGCCAAGGAAGTGCAGAACATTACGGCGAACCTAAACATTCAAATTGACAATCCGATTTGTGTGTTGAACCAGGACACGTCCAGGAACTTTCTGAGTGGCGGCAGCTCGAAAAATAAATTTGCATTGTTCGTGAGGGCGACGAGGCTCGATACTCTCGAATCGGAGTACCGGAAAATACTGGACAATAAGAACGAAAGTGTCGCCAAATTGGACGAGAAAAAGGGCGTGAGTCTGTTATTATTTCAAATTTGCGGAGCGTTGGTGGCGCCATTTTAAAGCAAATTATCGAGGTAGGCCGGAAAATCGTTTGTTTATAGGGGGTATCATAGGTCAAAATGTATATACTATGTTTCTTAATGCGAGAGAGTAATAAAATGTAAATTTGCAATAATTGAGATCATTAAACAGCTTAAAGGTTGAGACAAAATGTTTCCTAAACTTTCCTAATTTAGAATCGGTTTATTATAATAATAAATATACTATTAATTATACATCATTATACCCATGGGCAGATAATAATTTATTCTAACATCAAGTAAATTAAAGCTTAAAATGAAAATAGAAAAATTGTAATAAATATTATTATTCAAAAATAAACTATTTATAATACATTTATAAATTTTGGTCATTATGATCCGAGAACTATAACTGCAGTAGTACTATACCGGATGACACAAGAAACTTTTAAACGGCTTGAGATAGCGATTTGAAATTTGGAAGGGGTTTTTTGACAATATGTGGTCAATCGTTGCGGTATGAGCGGAAACGACAGTAATTTTCGAATTTTAAATCGCACGACCTATTTTTTTTTGTATTTTTTGATTCCGGAAATCATTCTACCTTGGACAGGACGCTTTTGCTCTTTTTGTTTTGTTTTTTTAAATTTCTATTTAATTTTTGAAAATTGTGTCTAGGAGGCTGTGACCGTCATAAATACTATTTTTCTAAAATCTAAAAGACCCGGAAAATTGTTTTTTTACAATTGTTCGCCGCTAATCTAAAATCGTAAAAATATGGCTAATTGGTTCAAACCGTGTCATAGGCCGCATCAAGAGCTACAAATTTTTTATTTGCGGTTTTCGTCCTTTACTTCGGGATATTTGAAAAAATCGTCATTGATTATTGCGGCAGACGGCATGGTTTCAGAAAAAACTTATTTTCTCGAAAACCATTTATTATTTTCAAAAAATTCTTGAACCAGGATATGTGGAAAATCCAGGGCTATATTATCGGGGATAAATGAAAGACCGTTAAAGATCGGACAATTTTATTTGAGCAGTATCGTAAAGTAAACCGTGTCGTGAGAGTTTCAGGTTTAGTCAATTACACAGGGCGCGAGATATTTGATTATTTGTGCAAATTTTGATATTTACCGATGTTTGCTGTAACTTTGAAGTTCGACGAGATGTGAAGGACATTTTATACAGGGTGCATGCACAATTAAATTACTTCGATTTTGCGAAAGTTCCATAGTGGTCCGCAGGAGACGATAGAAAAACAATGCGTCCCTTTGCCATACGAAATCGCGAAATTGTTCCCTTTTATAATAAAAAGCTGCTTCGCGCTACGTACTAAGTCCTCTCGCTAGCTTGCGGCTGTTTTTTTGAAAAATTGATTTGATTGTGTTTACGTTTTGGTCTAAATCGAGACCTCCCATGACAGAATTTCCAAAAACTGAAGGACGAAATAAAAAATTTGAAGAAAAAAATCGAAAACCATCAGTCGATCGTCAGTCTCAAGGACAAAAAGTTCGAACTGCAACGGGAGCTCATGTGGGCCCAGGTCAGGGACGTCGAAGATGACTACTGCGAGGCGGAAGAGAACGCGAAACAAATCAAAAAAAAGCTCGACGATTTCGTCGAAAATTGCAACAAACGGGAAAACGAATCGGACACCATCGCCCATTGTATAAGGTTAGTTTTCCGTTTTATACAGGGTGTTTTCTAAACGGGGCGATTTTTGCGTCCATTTTAAGAAGAAAACTTGTCTTAACTTTTGGGGTACAGGGTACAGGGTATTTATTTATTTATTTATTTATTACTTATCAAGGAGCATTATTTAGTGTAACACAATTTTTTAAAAAATACACCAGTGGCGGACGTGCTGAATTTCACCTGTCCATTTTGGGATTAGGTTTTATTTTTAAGTGAAAATCGTGTGACGGAATAAAAAAAAAATTAAGAGATCATTTCTGCCCATAAATGAATGCAAATGTCATAATTTTTTTTTCAGAAAATCGGTGGCGTGACACTAATTGTCTATGAACAAATAATATTTTATTTCATTAGGTCGCCACTGCACTGGTTGTGTGGACATCCTAACAATAATAAATAATAGAGGATTCTAATTAAAAAAAAAAGCACTACCTACCCGCCACAGGTGTATTTTTTAAAAAATGTGGGATGGTATGTTCATAGATATAAGAAAATGGCCAATTGCTTTTGAATGGGATTATCCAAGGGTGGTCATTAACATACAATGCAACACCTAAAGTTTCCGAATTTAAATTCACGTAAAATTGTGGTCCGTAATAGAAAATAATTTTATACCTACCTGTGTTTAATATTCTTTGGTTTGGTATACTACTTAGTTTAACTTTATTAGTAATCATTCTTATTTCGTGTGTAATACAGCGTGTGTTGAATCGTGTGCGAATTATGCTTGCTTGCTTGCCCGGGTCTTTCCTTAATTTGTATCAGTTAGTCACTTTCTTATATCTATGAACAGACTTCACACTAACTAATGACTCTTGTACATGTGTGCCAAATTTCATTAATATATCTAAAGTGGTATTACCACCCTGTAAGTTAGGACATATATATTCATCTGAAGCTTTTTTTAAAACACCCTGTACAAAGGGACACCAGCAGATCTGTGCGTAACAATAAACGATTGGGGTTAATATCAATTGGTATATATATTTTTGTACCAAATCTATTAACTTGAGATCCGAATCGGGACAACAACCTTGTAAAATTAAAATTGATATCAGCGACATCGAACGGCAGATGACGGAACTGAAAGAGCAGGCGGACATACAGAGACGGCAGCAGAGCGACCTCAGGCGTCAGCTCGACGAACTGATGGACGCTTATAACGCGAAGAAGAGAGACAGACGAGCGGCGGCCGTCGTGGCGGAATCGAAAACCCAAGACGTCGCCTATTTGGAAAACGAAATCGCTAACGCTACCGAAAAGTACGTAACCGGGATGGGCGTGGGCGTGGCTAACCTTTCGTCGTCGTCGCAGTATGTCTAAGGTGGCGGAGCAGAAACACGAACGGCTGAGAAAGCTCGAAGCCCTCAGGGATCAGCTCAAGGGCCTTTCCGATCAGTTGGAAACCACGCAGAACGAGCTATTCCAGGCGAAAAGCCATCTCGCCAGGAAGCACGAAGACGAGAACAGTTTGAAGGCGGAGGTTGACCAAATCGAGGCTCAGATCGGTACGTTACTTAACTGCTATAGAAATACTTTTTGGTGTGCCTCAGGGTAGTGTTCCGGGGCCGCTTTCATTCATCATTTATGTACGCTTCGTCTAAAACAAAATCGTTTCGGGTAACCAACATGTTTTAAAATTGTACATATTCGTATTTTTTTATTGCTTTGCAAATGAAAGCGTTTTATTACTATCATATCACCGTAGTTACTAATTATATTTAAAAAAATCGGATTTTAATAAATCTTTCGTTTAGTACAGCAAAAAGCCATTTTCAGCAAAATCTATTGACATCGAGTGCTTTTAAATTTATCATTTTATTTGGAACCACATCGTTTAATTGGCGCCCGGCGCTATAACTTTTGTTTCACGCATTTTATTGACTATATACAAGGTGTTTTAGTTATCGACAAAAATCTAATAGCTAATCCGTTTAAACTGTGTTATAGGCCGTATCAAAGGCTACAATTTTTGTATTTACGGTTTTCGTCTATCACATACGCTGTTCGAGATATTTGAAAAAATCCAAACGAAAATCACCATTTCTCGCCCTCAATCTAGACGTGATGACGTCATTTATAATTACCACGTACTGCATGGTTTCAGAAAACTTTACCACTCTGTACTTCAAAAATTGAGACGTTGAGGTACATATGTTCATATGAAGTTTTCTTTTTGAACCAAAAATCGGCCCCTTAATTATTGACATTCAATGAGAAAACCCCCCGTATATTGTTAATTTTTCTGAAAAATCTTACAAAAACCTATCACTTTTATCATGCACGCCGATTTATTTGTCGACTCACCCTGTATATGGTCCATTTATCTGTTTCGCTAATAGCCACTCGGTATATAAAAAAAGATATGTTATAATTGCCGTGTTTGAAATATAAAGCTCAGGAGAGAAGGAGCCTGCAAGCGTTGGAAAGAGAGTCCGGCAACGCTCTGACGCTCTACGGCAATGGTATCTCGACGGTAGTGCAGGAGATAGAGCGTCGCAAGAACGAGTTCGCGCATGTGCCTCGCGGACCGTTGGGTAAGGCGCGCGGGGTGCGACGTTGCCACGTTTACGTCATCGTTGTGTAGGTTTCCACATAAAGTTGCGCGAGAAAAAGTGGGCGGTGGCGATCGAAGGTTACCTGGGAGGCGGCAACATCAAGGCGTTCGTCGTGGATAACAGGAAAGACGGCCAGCTGTTGCAGCAAATATTCGCGAGGGCGTGTCAGGGAGAGCAGTACCCGACCGTGATCACGTCGAAGTTTATTTATCGCGTGAGTGCCGCCGAACGTACCACGGTTGCGCAACGGCCCACCCGTGTTTTTGTCCTTGCAGATAGTAAATTTAGAAAAATCTGGCTTAGACAGTCGATAGTCCAAATGTACCGGACGTTGAAACGCACAAATTTTGACTCGTCTAAGGAAATTTTGAAAAATCTTAACTAGATTTTGTTAAAATAAAAATGTCGTAGTTCAAATATATAGGGAGATTTAATCAAACAAATTTTGACTTATTTTGAAGAAATTTTTGAGATATCCTCAAACAAGTTTTGATTTCTTGAAGAAATTTTTGAATAACCTTAACGGGATTAAAAACAAAAATGTTGTTGCGAAGGCAGTCAGTAGTTCATATGTATAAGGAGATGTACATTTGATAAAGACACGATGTTGTCGAAACAATTGTCATGTCATAATGTATAATTTCGTGAAAATCTGAACTTTTAGTTCTTATTTATTTTTATTTAGATGTATTCAAACACAATTTGACTTGTTGAAGTACATTTGGAAAAGTGTGAGTAATATTTTGTGAAAATAAAAACGTCGTTGCTGGGGAAACCGGTAGTTCAAATGTATAGCGAGATTTACTCGAATTTATTGAATAAAATTTTGAAAAATGTTAAAAAGATTTTGTGAAAATAAAAATGTCGTTGCGAGGGTATTCGGTAGTTCAAATGGATAGGGAGATTTATTCAAACAAATTTTGACTTGTTGAAGACAATCTTCAAAGATCTTAACAAGATTTTGTGAAGATGATGTGCGTGGAGGTGTCCCATGCAAATTTAACGTGACGTAAATTTTGAAAAATCTTTGATCGTGATTTTGTGAAAATAAAAATGTCGTTGCTATGGCAACCGAGATTTCAAATGTTGTTTAAGCGGATTTTTAAAAGTGTGAACAACATTTTGTAAAAATGAAAATGTCTTTGTGAGGGCGGTCTCTAGTTCAAATGTCCTGGGAGAAGGAGCGTACAAATTTCGACTTGTTGAAGTAAATTTGGAAAAATATGCCATTTTGTGAAAATGAAAATATGTTTGAAATACAAATTTTGACTAGTCGAAGGTAATTTTCAAAAATTTTAAAATAAAAATGTTGCGAGAGTAACAGGTATAGTTTACCAAGAGGTGGGCCGTGGAATTTTTCTCTTGTTAAAATAAATCTGGAGGAACTGTTGTGGAAAAATTTGTAGAAGCTATGGTAGGTGCTAGTTTAAACATATTAAAAATGTCGCTAGTTGAATTATACAGTATTGAAGCCATAATTTAGAGAAGCGCTATTAGTAATAAATTTATCTTTCGTTCTTAATTTCTACCATGGTGTGAATAATGTTGATAATTTTTGCTCAACTCATTCAAGTCGATCTGGATAAACCTGGTTGTTCAAACGTACCGTCATTCGCTTACGATTCGAAATGTTCGGAGCTCTTCGCAAGTCGGTAGTTCAAATAAACCTTTCAGAGACACGACGTGAGTAGAAACAAGGTCGCCGCCCCGGGCGATTGTGTCAGCTTGTACGACGTTCTGGACATTGAGGACCCGATAGTGAGCAATTGCATAGTAGACCAGTGCTCTCCTGAGAACATCCTGCTGATCCCCACCAACGATCGAGCTATGGAATTACTCGCAGAGCAGGTGGGAGACATAGAGTCACGAATGTTAGAGTTTACAAAATTTAAGCTACGGCATTCTGTGTGGTTTTTCGTATTAGCGCCATTTTGATTTTTAATTCGCTCGTAGGCGAGGGTGCCGACAAACTGCAAGCAGGGGCTGACCACGAACGGGGACAAGTACTACCCTGACCCGAACTACAAGACCTACGCCTCTAATTACCACAGGTGTCGCTACCTGCAGGTAGACACCAGAGAGCACATGCGGTAAGGCGTTGTTATTCCGCGTGGGGAGGGGGAAAACGGGGCGTGGTCTCGTTTAGGTTACTGCAGGAGAACATCAACTCGTTGTCCGACAAGAAGCAGTCGGTCCTGCACCAACTGCGCGCGCTCCAAAACGAGATCAATCAGCAAACGCTGACCGCGCGCCACCTGGAGGAGAAGATTAGGAAGGTTCAGATGGCGAGGAGCAAGATACGACGTGAGCACGACGAACTGAACCAGTCCGCGGAGCCCGAGGTGCACAATCTCCAGTATTTGGTGAGGAGTGTTCAATCGAAATAGCAAGCAAGCGCCTGAATCGTTCTAACATCAGAAGTGGGATTTCGTTGGGACAATTTGTGAGGGTTTTGTCGCTATTCAATGGTGTACAGTGTTTTTAGGAAGGGAGAGGGAAGTAGAAAAATCGATTTTGCATTATCAAAAATCAAGCGGAAATATGAGAAAGAAGAAGAAAAAAAAAGTAAAACGGTTTTTCGTCGTTTATGATTTGCTAGCGCTTATGTAATGGGTGCAGTGGGTGCACTATCACCAGTGATCGCGAATGTATATATGGAAGCCTTTGAGAAGAAAGCTCTCGACACCTTTCATCTTAAACCAAAATTATGGAACCGCTACGTCGATGATACTTTTGTTATTTGGCCTCATGTTCAAGAAACTCTAGTAGATTTTCTTCGACACTTAAACTCTATACACCCTAACATACATTTTACTATTGAGTTCTTCATTCTTACATATTCTTAACAATAGAAAATCAACATTGGGTCATTGTGTTCACAGAAAACCTACTCACACAGACCGATACCTTAATGCATGGTCACATCACCATCAACTCTCTTGTTTACAGAGCCGTATAACTTCTCAGCCCGTCGCTGAACCCAGAATTAAAACACCTCACCTCTGCTCTTCTCTCTAATAATTTTCACATTAAAGATATTAAGAGTTCCATCAAAAAATACCACAACCTTCCAATAGCAATGAGGCCGAAAGCAATCCTACACTTGCCACTGTGGTCCTTCCTTACATTCAAAACATCACTGACCACATATCAAAAGTTCTAAAGAAGTATAGCGTCAAAACCAGACTTACCGCTTGTCCAAAAATCTCTCAACATTTTCGGTCCGTCAAAGACAAAATTCCATTTGAGATGCCAGGAGTTTACAGCATTCCATGCATATGCGACGAAGAATACATTAGAGAGACTGGACGCAAAATATCTTCTTCTTCTTCACGTGCCATCTCCGCTGTGAAGGTTGGCAATCATCAATGCAATTCGTATCCTTGAGACTGCAGCACGAAACAATTGGTTGGAGTTACATCCAAACCATTCTCTCAGATTACGCAACCATGACATCCTTCTCCTTCCGATACTCCGTTTACCTTGCATAATCAGTTGTAGCAATTTATATTTTTCTCCGCGTGTAATATGCCCCAGATACTGCAATTTTCTTATTTTGACCGTATCCATTATTTCACGTTGCTTGTCCATCCTTACAAGTACTTGTTCGTTTGTCATTCTGTCCGTCCAGGATATCCTTAAAATTCTTCGGTACGTCCACATCTCAAAAGCTTCTAGTTTATTCAGGCATTGTTTATTCAAAGTCCAGGCCTCCACGCCATACAAGAGGACCGAGAAAACATAGCATTTAAGCATCCTCACTCTCAAACTTAAGCTCAAATCCCTGCTGCACAACAATTTCCTCATATTATTAAAAGCACTTCTGGACTTTTCTATTCTTATTCTGATTTCTTTGGAATAGTCATTTGTCTCGTTAATGTTCGTCCCCAGATAATTATAATTCCTTACTTGTTCTATCTGTTCATTCTTTATATAAAGGTTTGTATTTATAATAGATTTTTTTGTAATTATCATAAATTTAGTTTTCTTTGTATTGAGTGAGAGCCCAAACTCTTCGCTTACTTCTACAATTTTGTTCGTAATTCTCTGTAGATCATCCATATTTTCTGCTATTAGCGCGGTGTCATCGGCATATCTAATATTACAAACGGGTAAGCCATTAATCTTTACTCCAGCTGTTTCATCTTGGAGTGCTCTCTTAAATATTTCTTCGGAGTATAGGTTGAACAGAGATGGTGATAAGACACATCCCTGTCTAACACCTCTTTTTATTTTTATTCTGTCTGTCACCTCATTGTGTACCCTTATCACGGCCTCTTGTTGGTAATACAAATTATTTATTATTCTTATGTCTCTAGAGTCAATGTTTTTACTTTTAAGCAGTCTTATGAGTGTTTTATGTTGGACGGTGTCAAATGCCTTATTGTAGTCCAGAAAACAAACGTACACATCCTGATTTACATCTAAGCACCGCTGCGTTAATACGTTGAAGGCAAACAGTGCTTCTCTAGTCCCTAGTCCATTCCTAAAACCGAACTGCGTATCCTCAATATCTATTTCTAACTTTTTATATATTCTGCGATGGATGATTTTCAGAAGTACCTTAAGTATGTGACACATTAAGCTGATGGTACGATGGTCCGAGCACTGTCTTGCGTTGGTCTTTTTGGGGATAGTTATAAATGTTGATTGTAGCCACTCTTTCGGTAAAATTCCAGTTTTGTATACACTGTTGAAGAGATGTGTTAGAAGATGTATGTTATGATTGTCAATGAGTTTAAGAACTTCTGCTGGTATTTCATCCAGTCCCGTAGCTTTCCCGGTTTTCATTTCCTTGATGATGTGTTCTACTTCGTCCTTCGTTATTTCTGGTCCAATATCATCACATACATACTCACTACTTTCTTCATCTCGCTGATCTTCGTACAGTTGTTCTACATAGTTTTTCCATACTTTCAATTTTTCTTTTGTGTCCATAATAATATCTCCATTTTCATCCACCAGCAAGTTGTTATTGTAATTGCGTTTGTTGGTTAACTCTTTAATTCTCTTGTGCGCATTGAAACCATCATGTCTACTTTGTAATTTCTCGATTTCCTCACACTTTTCCCTGTGCCAGTTTTCTTTGGCTTCCCTAATTTTACTTCTGATCTTGCTTTGTAGATATCGGTATTTTTGTTGATCTTTGTTTCTGTATGTTCTTCTCTCGTCCATGAGACCTAATATTTCAGTTGTCATCCATTCCTTTCTTACCTCTGTTTTCTTACTAAGTTGTTCCTTGCATGTTTTTAGTATTTCTGTTTTAAACTGGAGCCAGTTGTTGTTTATATGTTCTTCATTGTTATTTTCTATGCATTGCAAGGTTTGCAATGCCCCATTTATCTTATTTTTCACTCTTTCCCTTGTTTCTGGATTACACAATTGATTAGTGTCAATTGTATCTTTCTTTGTTCTATGGTCAATTCTTTTTAATTTTATCCTTACTTTTGCAATTAGTGGGTTATGGTTAGAGGGTATATCTGCACCCGGATATGTTTTAACTGACATTATACCATTCCTGTATCTTTCATTGATCATTAAATAATCTATCTGGTTTCTAACTATTTTCTCTTTGCTATCTTGTGGTGATATCCATGTATATAAACGTCTATTAGGTAATTGAAAGCATGTGTTTGTGATAAACATATTTTTCTCTTGGCAGAATTGTACTAACCTTTCACCTCTGTCGTTCCTTTCCCCCAGACCGAAGTTTCCCATTAGATTATTTGTCTTTCCTTTACCAACTTTAGCATTTAGGTCACCCATTATTATTGTTACATCTTTTGCTTTGACTTGTTTCAGTATTTCGTTTATTTGTTCATAAAACATTTCTACTTCCTGATCATCTTTGTCTGCTGTTGGCGCATATACTTGGATTACGTTCATCCTTCCTATGTTCATCCTAAATTGTAGTAACATTACACGTTCTGACAGTGGTACGAAGTTCAGAACATATCGGGAAACATTTTTGTTGATTATTATGCCTACTCCATGTCGGTGCTGAGGGTCGGAGCTACCTGAGTAATATATTAGATGTTGATCTTTCAACTGACATTCTCCACTTCCCGGCCAACGCGTTTCGCTTACACCTAGGATATTGATGTTCATTCTTTGCATTTCCTGGACAATATTATGTGCTTTTCCGGGTTCATACATGCTAGTGACATTCCATGTTCCAATCTTATATGTTTGTTTACTAGTCATTTGACAGGGTTTTCGCATGTTGACGACCTGAGAGGCCCTGTTTCCCCTCCTGCCGGATCTTGACTTCCGAATATCATGATCAGTAAGGTCTTTGGTCTGGTTTATTGCCATGATGATTTTACTAGAGATATCCTATAGGATCTTTACTGTAGTGGCTTCTCCTTTCCTTCTACATCCCAACGCCGTTGACCATCTTAGTGGTTCTTCCGCCTTCGGGGCCAATTTCTCAACCCCAGGACAATGAGTTGCCCTTCCAGTTGCTGGTTCCTCCACCCGAAACTGTTCACCAGCAACTGGGGGACTACTTATACCGGTAGTCACTCGGTCGCCATATCCTCGTCAGTTGAAACAGGGTGCGCCGTACAACTTATGTTGTAACTCGTGAAGGTGAGGTTGGCATTTGTATGCGGGAGGCTATATATTCGCACCACATACCTTACACCCACGCAAAATATCAACTAGGGTCAAAGAACACGAAGGAGCCTTACGACTAAGACAAATAAACTCATTAGCTGTTGCCGAGAGAAACCGAACATAAAATTTTATTTGATAAAATTAAAATTCTTGCATGTGATCAGTTCTTCTACCAACGAAAAATCCGAGAGTCTATAGAAATCTCTATAAACAACCCAACAATCTTAACCGCGACTCAGGTCTCTACCTGTCACCAATTTGGGAATTAGCGCCCCCCTCAAACAATATATAAGCAGGTACGAAACGTCAGCAATTTCGACTCAGCAAAAACCGATGCAGGAGGAATCCAGAAGTTTTGTAAAAAGTATTACGGTAGCCCGGGGAAGTTTCTTTGAAAAAAAGGCAATTACTTTTTGCTTTTCATCCAACTCCTTCTGCTTATGCTAGCATCCTGTGTGAACTTACCTTTTTAGAAACCCGACCGACTCTCAAATAAGTTACTGAACTTACTCACCGATTTAATAAGTCGTAAGTAATAATTAATTTCACCGCGTTATTCGCCTTACATTAAACGGGTGGGCCAGGTGACGTCAGTTCGCACTTCATAATATAGATGAGTGACCGTCTAACTCGGACTAACGTCCGCATTGCTTCCCTCTAGGAAACCGAGGCTGCGGAATTGAGGAAAACGATCGAGGAGAACAAGGCGTCGATGGAACAGGCCACGGAGGAGATGAAGGAGATGCGGGCGCAGATCCAGGAAAGGGAGGAGAAGATCGGAGCGATGCGCAAGGTGTGCAAAGAGATCGAGGAGCGGATGTGGCCGTTGCAGCGTGAGCTCGAAGAGCGTCGGGCTAAACGCGACCAGGCAGTCGTCAACGGTCAGTTCGCAAAGCGCAGGATCGAGGAGTTCCGCGGCAAGGTGGCGGAGGCCGAGGCTTCGTCGGCACTCAAAAAACGCGTCGTCGAGGCGAAAACGGCCGAGGCCGCCGAGTTGGGCGCGAGACCGCCGGATTTGAGGTTAGGGTTCTTACTTGCACGGAAGTAGTATGGTACAGCCGGTTCTGGACCACTTTTGGCGGGAAAATTTAAATTTTCGCAAATGTTCGAGTTTTTAAGTAAATGCAGGAAATTATTTTCATTTTTTAAAAATTGTTATTTATTATTATTATTATTTTCGTATTCGCTATTTGTTTCGCACGTAATGTCAAATGATTTCGACGTGAACTAACGGAAAACTCCCCGAAAACTCCGGCACCGTCTTGTCCGTTACTTACGGACAAATATTAATTTAAAATGGGTATGTGATTTACTTTACACACTTTGAGGGTATCGGGATGTTACTTTTATACAGAGCCAGTCAACGACACAGCAAAGTTCGCAAGAAAACGGTAAATACAAAAGTTATAAACAGGTGCAGGTCTGATTTTAATCAGGTGATTTAAATCACGATTAAAATTATGATTTAAATTAAGCTGCTATTTTTTAAAATCTTTTTATCGAGACAGACACAAAAAGCACAACGTAGAAACAAATGGCAGTAAAACAGAACTATCTAAAATAATAAGACAAATAACATGATAATATGCACTTTACGCTTCTGCATTTTCGTTGTATAGTTTGCACAAAAATACTAATTTACCATCCCGATCCTTATGTCTCGGTGTGCAAAAAACAAAAGTGCTGAAAGTTTTTGGTTATTTTATCCCAAAAAAAAAAATTGTTAAATGGGCAACTGCGGGCATTCAATTTTATTACTAATGGCAAAAATCCAGTGTTTCCATATAAATTATTAATTGTTTCTAAAGCCAGATTCTTTTCTTCAGGTGTTAACTCATATTTTTGCTTTTGAGGGTTCAACATATATGATATAAAATGATATGGTGTGAGTAGCTGCTTATTCCGATCCGCCGTTCCTGATTTTTTAAATATTTTTAAATGTTTATATTCATTTTTTTTAAGTAATTGATTTTTGATTTTTTTAATAAAAATTCGACTTTGCCCAATACTGGTCATAAAGAGTCACTCAAACTAACAACGGAATTCCTTATAAAATTCTCGAATTTACTTATTAAAAATAATATATAGCTAAACCTAATATTTTTTTGAATATTTACCCCTTTTTCTTTCCAAGACTATATAAATTAATAAAATTTATTGTGGTGTCAGTAAATTAAAGAAAAAACTAAGTAAGCTGAATTATATTTTATATTTTAAAGTTTTTCTCGTGTATGTATATTTATATGTTTGTATTTATATAATATTATACCAATAGTCTTAGACAGAAAGAAAGGTAAATAATAAATAAGAGTAAATAAATAAAAAAAAAACATATATGGTGTGCTATTCAAGAAAATCGATATTTTTCAATTTAAAATGATCCAAATGTATTCGTTTACGTTGAACACCCTGTAGCTTTCAAACGAAATTCCGTCATCTTCGAATAACGTTAATATCAAATATGATGAGTGGTCGAATTCAAAACAAATTTTACCAAAAAATGTATGTTTTATTCGTCACGCTTTTTCGAGCTACCCTGCATGCTTTAAAATAATTTTATCATTTTCTCATAACTTGTGCAGAAATGTAAATATAAAATTATTATTACCATCCGTGGAGCAGTCATCTAAAAAGACACGGAAACAAAGAAGAACATTGTAAAAATTATCTGGTTTAAATTGTCTATGAAACATAGGGCGGTAGTTCAAGTATCCCACGAGATAAGCGAGCTGACGCGCAACATATACCGGATCCAAACCGAGTCGGATAATATAGGACACGTGACGGACCGGTACCGGCAGCTGAGCGAGAAATTTCAAAACAGCGCCGAGATTATGGACAGATTGATCGGCAACGTGAGGGAGCTAACGGTGGGCGTGGAACGACGCAAGAAGCACTACAAACTGACCGAGAACTACTTCGTCACGTTCATGAAGCATTCGTTCCGACGTATCCTCGAAGTTCGGCAGTTCGAGGTATAGATATATATATCCGGTCATAAGGGGGCGTGGTTGAGAGGCGACTCGTACGCGTTCGTTGTTTTTTCGTCACGAATCAATGGTTTGATATTTTTTCCTAAGATTTAAGTTACCTATTCGAAGGAAACAACATTAACAACGAAAATCTTGCTAAGAGTCATTACAGACTAACCTTCAGAAATTTATTAAAAAAGAAACACGTTTACCTTGACGAGAAGACCACGTTAACGTAACTATTTTATTTATTCATTATTTTAAAGTACAGTTGGCCAAAAGAAGGTCGTGGAAAATATTTTTAGATTTCCAAGCTGGTCGTCAGGGGGAGTGTAAAAAAATATTTTTCGACGTATCTATCACAATGATGTGGTGGGGATGGTTCAGATTTTTTAAAAATAAACACCTGTAACTCCTAAAGGATTGATCACATTTTAATTCTTTGGGAAGTCCGACAGTTCGGGGTATATATCCGGTCATAAGTGGGCGTGGTCGAAAGGCGATTCGTACGCGTTCTTTGTTTTTTCGTCACGAATCAATGGTTTGATGTTTTTCGTGAGATTTAAGTTACCTATTCGAAAAAAACAATAATTACAACGAAAAATCTCGCTAGAAGTTGTTACAGGCGAACCTTCAGAAATTAATTACATTGACGAGAAGCACACGTGAACGTAACTAATTTATTTATTCATTATTATAAAGTACAGTTGGTAAATAGAAGATCGTGGAAAATATTTTTAGCCCTCCAAGATGGTCGCCAGGGGGCGTGTAAAAAATGTTTCTTTACGTATGTATGAAAATAAAGTGGTGGGGATGGTTTAATTTTTTTTTTATAAACAGCTGTAATTCATCAATGATTGAACGGATTTTAATGATTTTAATGGTTTCATTAACAAAAGTTTTTTATGGCTCTGGCAACCCCGCCTTACCTGCAATATGTCTAGTTCTTAGTGATCCCGCTAGAGCACGTTCTTTGATATAATAACAAAACTTTGTAAAATTCTCATGCGGCATGTGTCTTTTTGCAATAAAAATGTGGTAAATTATCTTGATATCTCATATTTAGCGTTAAATGTCCAAGAAATAAAATTTAAATATCAGAAAATTTTAAAAAGTCGACATTACCACTGGATGTTGGGTATAATTAATAATTCTTTGGATAGGTGAGACAACATAATCCTCACTACTTGTGGGAGGTCCAACATTCTGGGTGGAACTATTATAGGGCCATATTTTTTTTTCCGGGGTATCATAAGTGTCGAACCAGGTTTCATCCAAGTAAATAATTGGCCTTTGTTCTCTGTAAATCCTAATTTTTTCAGTCGCCATTTCGACACTTGCCTTTTTTCAATTTTTTTTTTAAATCTAAAACCCATGTGTCGCATACACTTCCATAAGGTAGTTCTGCCACGTTTAACACCGGTTTCATCTTTTTCAAGCCTCCTAATTAAGATATCTAATGTAGGCACGCTTTGTTCCTCGTATAGCTGGTAAATTTTGATCTTGATCACGTTCATCTACACTCGAGAAAATTTTTTCCTCGCTGAAATGGGATTTCTTCTAAAGATGCTTGCTTGCTGGCACCACATTCAATGAGAGTCAAATAAACATCGTTTATAACTTCCTTAGTCTCAATAGAATAGTGTTTTCTACGTTTGGGCGGGAGCATCTCCTGAGATACACTAGACTCTCACATATTTTGCATAATTCGCACACGATTCAACACACGCTGCATTACACACGAAATAAGAACGATTTCTAATAAACTTAAACTAAGTAGTATAGCAAACCAAAGAATATTGAACACAGGTAGGTATAAAATTATTTTCTATTACACAATTTTACCTCAATTTAAATTCCGAAACTTTAGGTAATAATCTTGCTGCATTGTATATTAATGACCACCCTTGGATAATCCCATTCACTTTCTTATATCTATGAACAGACCATACACTAAATAATGCCTCTTGATACACATTAAAATGTTCATATAAAGTTTTTTTTAAATGGACCCAAAATTCGATATTCGATCGTTTGGTCGGCACAAAAGAAATCTGGAATGTCGAACTACTTGCAGGGCACGATCGATATCGACATGGAGGCTAGAAAATTGGAGCTGGTGGTGATTCCCCAACAGGGATCTCAGGGACCGACCACCACGGCAAATTTGTCCGGCGGTGAGCGATCGTTTTCCACGGTGGCGTTCCTTTACGCCCTCTGGCAGTGCATGGATTTCCCGTTTTACTTTCTGGACGAATTCGACGTCTACATGGTACCGTCGGTGGGTTGATTTTCGGGCCCATTGATCGCTTCTCGGTTTCAGGATAAACTCAATAGGACCAAGGTGATCGAGATTCTGCTGCATCACGCCCGCTCGAAGCCCGACTTGCAGTTCGTGTTTTTGACGCCGCAGGACGTTTCGTTCGTCCCGCAGGACGTGTCCATCCTCAGGTAAAAAGTCGGCAAGCTTTGCGCCGCCCAATTTCCTGAAGGGTCTTTTTTTTTGTAGGCTCCAAGATCCCGAAAGGATGGACGTTTAAAAGCCGACCTATTTGTTTTTGTTAGTGTTTATTGGTACTATATAACGTAATAAAATAACAATAATAAATATAAAATAATATAAATAATAACTTGTTTGTCTACCTACAAATATAAATTCTAAAAGGGAATGAACCTGAAAATATTTTTTTAATAATATTTACAAATCTTCTGGATTCAATCATCCTGTTGGCTTCTTCAGAGCTTACCTGAAACTACTCTGTATCTGCTTATATATCGTTTGAAGGGGGTGGAGCTTATGGAGGGGAATTTCAGTCTTATCAAATGAAATTTGATGACCGGTTTCATGGTTGTCTTTTGTAAATAAAATTCAAACCCCCCCCCCCCCCCCCTTTATTTTATTATACTTAAGCGTACAAAGGAACTACCTACCATCATTTTTGGAAACAAAATACAAAACTATTGCTTTGTCAGAAGTAATTAATAGACTGAGACACGAGTTAAGGTAAGTCTTTCTGAACGTAAGAAAAGTTAATTTTCCTCGCGTTTATAAAGTGCAACAATAAAGAACAAACTGAAATATCAACAATTACCTGCTCTTTTTGGATTTGGACAAGAGTGGCAATGGTCTTTGGAAGGTTGTAGTGAAGTATATTATGTGGCGGAACGTTTAATATCTGTAATGTGGAAATTATTAGAGAGAAGATATTTTTACAGCTGGTGTGACCATGCATTAACGTATCGGTCTGTGCGCGTAGGGTTTTAGAATGACCCAATGTTAAGTCTGATTTTCTATTGATAAGAATATCTAAGAATGATAGTTTATTATTAGTTCCTAATTCAATGGTAAAAAGTACGAGGGCAGCGCCAAAATTGAATATGAAAGAAACAAAGTAGAGTAACAATTTTTTATTATTATTTTTTTCAGTTAAGAGTAACTTCAATACACTTCATACATCTCTTTATTAACAACTCAATCCCTTTAAAAATATATTTTTTTGGTTTGTCTGCAAAATGAGTTAAAACAGCCTCCTTTAATTCAACTTCAAACAAATAATAGTCGCTGGGAACCATATCTGGACTAAAGAACCCACACTCTAAAATGGCAGCTTGAGCAACACCAGCAGTATGGACAGGTGCATTATCGTGGAAAAGACGCACGCCTCTGGTCAGTCTTCCTCGACGTTTTACACGTATGCAGTCTCGCAATTTATGTAATAATGTTGCGTAATGTTTACCATTGACAGTGGTGTTAGTTTCTTTAAAATGTATCAAAAGAATTCGTTCACAATCACAAAAGGTCGTGGCCATCACCTTTTTTGTTGATTGGCAGACTCTGAATTTTCTTGGAGGTGCTGCACCCTTACGACGCTACTCCATTACTACTTTTTTCGATAGAGAACCATAGTTTCATCTTCCGTCACAATAGTTTCTATCACTGGCTTCGGTTCCGACCCACAGAGTTCCAAAAAAGACCGCGCACACTCGACACCTATTTTGCACTAACCTTATGCATACCTAAATGATCATGCAGGATTCGACGAACACTTGTATCAGAGAGCTTAGTAATTTCTGAGATTTCCTTGACCTTTAAACGTCGATGACGCAATATCTTCCGTTATGACCTCCACTGGTCGACCAGTTCTTGAATCATCTTAAAGGGACTCCTGTCCCATTCTTTAATAATTTTAGGTGCTAACCTTTTTTTTGTCAAAAACTTTATGACTGCTCTATACTCAATTTGTCAACAAAAAACTATTTGACGCAACACTTCAATTTTTTTTCCGCAGCCTACTTAAATATATTCATTAAAAACTGTAACGCACCATTGCCCCTTTTTTATTTATTTTTTAAACGTTAATACATGTAAACTTTCAAATGCTTCACCTCTCGATAACTCGCAAGTTGATGAAATGCTTGGAACCTCTACTTTAAAGCCGAGTAAGATGCGATGTCGCCGGATGTGTGAAAAACGGCCATATTCTCATCCCTTCATGGTTAGCTTTAAATGCACGTATTTTCCAATAGCAATATCAACGTAACGTTTCGTTAAAAAAAAATTATATCATTGTTTTTGTTATAGTGCATAATATATCTAGGGACTATAATGTCATTGGGTATACCAAGGCGAAAACTTTCACAATTCGTCGAGAGACAAAACAAACTTTAGTCACCTGCTTACCTATGCTATTTCTTGCACTTTTGGGCCTCGATTTATTAAAGTTGTATATCAGCCTTTTCTTTTTATGAATTTTACACTAAAGAAATACATAAAAGAAAATGTACACAAAAAAAAGTAGGGTTAATTTTTTTCATTTTGTTGCAGATCAAATAGTCAAATCCACTTTCACGAGGATGTAACTTTTTAATACTTGGTCAGCCAAGAAAGCAGACAAAAATTCGGAGAAAATCCGTAAAATCTTAGCCGAATTGCCAGCTACTTTGTTCGATAGAGAAATTTCGACCTTTTTATTTTTAGTTAAGAAAATTATCTAAAAGCGGTAAGTCTATTTTATTACCTGTTGTTTTTGATTTATAAGAATTAGAATAGCAGTTAAATCAAGCAACGGGACAATTCATTATAAAATGGTAATCCCGTACCCTCTCTTTTTAATGATATAAAAGATCTTTTTATAGTTAATTTTACTTCTGAAATTACCAGCCATAAATGATTATTTGTAATGGGTCTTTCAGTTTTATTACAAGACTCACTATAAAATTATAAATTCTATTTAATTTCAATTCGGGACTAATTAGCCATAGGCATAGCCATAATGAGGGTTGAGGAACTATTTATTCTTTAGACTTAATTGTACCGTATTCGTTTAGTTTTCACTTTTATGTGTTCTATTAAAATAATGTCAATATTTTTTTTGAAGGTAGGTTTCCTGCTGTTAATAAAATTGTACTTTTTAAAATTAAATCGTTTTTTTTTATTTATATTAAAGTTTAAAAATATGTATTTGTCTTGGAAAAGTCGAAATATGCACGAAAATGCCACATTTACAACATCCCATTAGGGCGAGAATTTCATGACGGAACCACTGTGAGGTGGCATTGTTGTGCTACAGCGGTCCATATGTGACAGATGACATTACAGGAATCTATGACGGAAGGTGCCGCTGGGGTGTTTCTAACGCTTTTGATATTAGTCACAAGCTCACCATTTATAAATTCTTAAATATCTAACCTAAAAGTCAACTCGCAACAAGTCCTACAAAAGTTTCGCCTCTGACCAAAATTTGACATCCAAAACGTTAAAATTTCTAAACTTTGTCTGGATATGTGTCGGAAATATTAATAAAAAACGTTGTCAGGTATTTTCTCATAACATAGAAGACTAGGGATTATATGCTGCCACCACAGGACTATAAAATAAATAATAAATGCCAAAGGACGAGGCGATGACGTCATCTCCAGAAGTCTTATAGAAAATTATAAAGAAACCGTATCGTTAGCAGCGTTACTGTACTTATATTTATTCATAAAGAGAAAATAAAAATTGCGTAATCTCATATATAATTTATTCATACAAAACGAAATGCGTAAAATTTAGGCTACACGGGGAACAACGTATATACAGGGCGTCGCCAATAAACGTTCAACGGAAATAAAGTTTCAGCTGTCCTCCTGGGCTTGTTTGGCCTTGAACCGTTTTATTTTCGCCTTTAAGCCGTTCTCCCTCTCCTTCACCGTCAGCCTTTCCGACTTTTCCGTGCTTTTCCGTTTCGTTTCTTGGATGCTGCGAAAACAAAGAATGACTATCGACCATTATTCCGAGGTACTTGAATTTAGTACAAGATTTGACTGTAATGGTATTGCTATAGCAACTAAATGGCATAAAAACAGTTTTTGGGAAGTGTATGCCAAGTATATTGTTGTTAAACCATTTTATGTAAGGGAAAAAGAAGATAAATCGCATTAGGTATATGACATACTTAATAGTGGTAGGTTTTTGTAAGACTTTTCAGAAGAAATATGTATAATTTATTCGCCACGCCTTTTGAGCCGCCCTGTACACTTTAAAGGAATTTTAAATTGTGCATCCTATCGATCTTTACACCTTCCGTATTTACCATTCTTTCAAAACCTTTGAAACCAATGAGATAATCAACTTTAATCTACCATTGACTCATCATGTACAGAGGAGCATCGGTAACCCCGATTATATCCAGCACTGGCAACGTTGCACGCTATCTGACCTAATTATACAACTATGGTATAACTTTATAGAATTCTTCTATCCCAGTGGTGGGGAAACTTTTTTTTAAGACGGGCGATTTGTAATAACTAGTGCGCCAAAGAATAATGCTTAATCGTTACAACAT
Source organism: Cylas formicarius (assembly GCF_029955315.1). NCBI lineage: Eukaryota > Metazoa > Arthropoda > Insecta > Coleoptera > Brentidae > Cylas > Cylas formicarius. The sequence continues at coordinate 38,729,563 of NW_026844347.1, read as the reverse complement.
TTATGTGTTTTATAAACATATACATATATTAGAAATACTAAAAGGATGTCGAACCTCCATCGTCTTTGTTTTTAACTTACACAACGTTTCGGATAGTTGTATCACTACCCGTTATCAAGTGATCAACTGATCTTTCCCTTGCAATTTGAGATTAAGTTTATTCATGTGTACGAGGAGGTCGTTCGTTTTCTAACACGTCAAATTGATTATAAATGTCTTTATCAAGAAGAAAATTCACAATATTGTGTTTTCCATCCCAAATTCTTTCAAATACTTTTCCAGCACTTAACCCGACGAACTTTTGAATATTACAGGATATCGGAATGCTCAACATTTGAAACTGGCGATGTAATAATCCTCTGGAACGAATCATATTTACTAGTTTTACAACAATATTAAGTATATTAAGTAGTTTCCTCGTCACTGTTCTATCCGATTGATCATACATTTTATAAAAAAACGACTCACCGTTCCTTCTCAATGCGGATGAGCTCCTTCTTGAAAATATCCTTGAAATCGACGCAAAACGGTAACCATAATTCGAAGAAACCGGACGGCGCGAAAGCGTCCAGAGCGCCCCCTTTCGGCTTGAACAGGTACACCTTCATGGTGACGACGAACTGATGATGCGCGTCCTCCAGGTTGTCGCACTGCGTCTCCAGCTGACTCTTCGATTTTTCCAGGAAGACGGTCATCTTGTCCTTGAACGGTTGCAAATTATCCGGGGTGGATTCCGCGATTATTTTCTCCGTCTTTCTTTGACAACCTGCGGCAAAACTCGGTAGGGTTAAAACGGCGACGTTCGGGCTCCGTTTAGTCGAAACGGGCAGTTTTTCGATGCTCCAGTTTTAAAACACCCTGTATAAGTTTTTGTATGTATCTTATAAAGCGGAATGGGCGGCTAACACATAAGGCAACTTTTAAAATTGCTTTATTAGTTATAAACGTACTAGACGGTACTTATTTTATATGTCTACAGTTTCGCAAATGCAGTGTTGTCAAATGTATGAATGGAAACGAATTAATCAAAGCCTCCTAAATCAAATATTGCAAAGCCTGAACGCATCGCCCTAAAATCTCTAAAATCCAATCCAGACATCGTAATCCTAAAAGCAGATAAATAAATATTCTTACAGGCGGATCATATCGTCAACTTAAAAAAGATCCTACGTCATCTATGGATCGCAACCTTAAATCCGTTATTAAGGCTTCTTCTCTATCAGACTCCGTGAAAAAATCTGTTACCCCTCACGACTCAAAAATTCCTCGTCTCTACGGACTCCCAAAGATTCACACACCAGGACTACCCCTTCGACCTATTGTCAGCACTTAATTAAAACCCCTTTCACTTCTCTGAACAATTAAAAAGCATTACATTAGATACACGAGATATTTTGGTTAGTTTCGACGTAGAATCCCTCTATACCAAAGTTCCTATTCCTGAAACTCTCGACATCATTTCAGATATATTAAAATCCGAGAATCTGGAACCAAACCTTCTCACCTTAATTGAAAAATGCTTATCGGGAACATATTTTTCTTATAACGGTCAAATTTTTGAACAAAAAAAAAACCTTCCATTCTTAGATATTCTTATCAATAGAAAATCAGACCTAACATTGGGTCATTGTGTTTACAGAAAACCTACGCACACAGACCGATACCTTAATGCATGGTCACATCACCATCCGGCCCAAAAATCATCGGTTATCAACTCTCTTGTTAACAGATTCGTAAAAATATCTCAGCCCGAGTCACCGAAAACAGAATTAAAACACCTTACCTTCTCTTCTCTCTAATAATTTCCACATTAAAGCTCTAAATCTTCATTTATCTTCTACCTAGAATTACATTCAAAATTTGAAAAACTAACGCCAACTCAACTACCAAACATTGTGGTAAAGGTATGTAAATGAATGAAAGGTCCCAACGAGACGCAATCATTTTAAATGTCGAGTCTATCCTAAACAAACTGCCATTTTCATCAGCTAATCAAATTCGAATTGAAACCGCAAGAATCCCCAAAAAACCTAAACCTCCTAAATCTGATGGCCATGAACACAAGTGATCCTGTCAGATTAAAAAAGATCTTACTTCATCTATGGAATGCAAACCTTAAACCGGTTTAAGAGTTCCATCACAAAATACACTTCACCATAACCTTCCAAAGACAATGAGATTATGAACATTCAGTGTATTGTCTCCACTGATGTTACCCAGACGGCAAGAATATCAACAGTAAATCAACCATCAACCAATCCAACATTCAAAACACTTCCATTAATATGGTTTCACAAAATCCATACATTCAACCTCACTTAAAACATCATCACCGGAGGAAAAAACTGCGCCACTCAAAAAACTCCAACTGAAATACTTCCATCATATCCTCCAGCAAAGAGAGTTTGTCGTCATTTGGAAAGCAGTCCTGAACACATTATTTCTCGCCAGATAGGTCCTATTCCGCTAGATAGTTCCTATTACGGTTGTTCCAGTTGATGTTGTTTTGATCACACCATTGGCGAAAAGTAACAATCAGTATTCTTCCAACCTTATCTAAAGTATTGGAGAAAGTAATAAATGATTATGATTATGTTATTTCCAATCATATTGTCACTAACAGTCAATCTGGATTTCGTAAAGGTTTTAGTACTATTAGTCTGCTTTTACATATCAACGATCGGCTTGACCATGAACGGCTTCGATGATGTTGCGACTCGATTTTTCGAAAACTACTTAGCTGATAGATATCAGAGAGTTTCCCTTTACAATGTCAGTTCTGAAGTTCTCCGTGTTTCATCAGGTGTACCGCAAGGTTCCGTCCTTGGGCCTATATTATTCTTTATTTATATTTCTGATATTTATGCATCCCTATATTTGAATTTGCATTCATTTGCTGACGACGCTCAGCTATTTTACTCCTTCGATCCTAAACTATTTGATATTGCTTCAATTTTGATTTGCATAACTTATTTATATATTCTTCTGGGTATAATCTTCAACTTATTGCAATAAATGCAGTTTAATGTTCTTTTCTCCTAAACCTAAGATTGAACAAGTATCCCAAATAACGTTTGAAGATTGTGCATTGTAATAAAAACCTTGAAGCTATATTTGATTGTAAACTTAGATTCGTTGAATATGTATCTTTGTTGGTGAAAAAGTCTTATTTGGTTTTGCGCCATTTATTTCAGTTTACGGAAACTTTTAGCTTAATCACTTGTCCTTTCGATTATGAACTGTGGTCTAGTCCTCTATTACCCATGTCTTGATAGTATTATTAAATATAGGTTGCAAAAAATTCGAAACAGCTGTTGCAGAATTAATTTTGATGGGATTTCCCATAAAATCCACGAACTTAACTGGCTAAAAATTAACAGTACTTTCAAATACTTTTTGGCGTCTACGGTTTTCAAAATTATTAGCACACAGTGGCTTTAAGGCACCCCTACAGACTCTCACTGCCACGATATCGTTTATCTTTGTCCCGCAGATCATTTTCTTATAACACTGTTGTAATTTTTAATAGTATACCCGATTCAGTAAAATCACATTCAATTAAATTCTTTAAAAAATAGTTCAGTTTGAAACTTTTAACTTCTCAAACAATACAATTTTCAATGTTATCCTTTTTATTTTTACTTTTAATAACTTTTTATTGTTAAGTGGAGTAGCTTTTGCTAGACTTCGCCTCTTCTCTACTGTATATTTGTATATAACAATATGCAACAACCAAGGCAATTTATTATTATTATTATTATTATTATTATTGTTATTATTATTATTATTATTATTATTATTATTATTATTATTTATACGATATATGATGTGTGTATATTATGGATACTGTTATTTACAGTCCACGTATGCCAAAAGTGGCTCGCAATTTCTGTGCCGGTGCGGATGAAAATGACCCTGTTGATAAGCTCTTCATATGTGATTAGTGCAAGCCATGACCCATCTTTCCCCATGATTATACATATTTTTTGTCTTTTAAGAATTTTTCTAAATGTTTTGTAATTCTTAAGAGGACACCCTCCATAAGCAAATAAATAAATACATAAATGCAAGCATCATCAATGAATTTGTTGTTGTTGAACTTAAAGGAATATATATATATATATATATATATATATATATATATATATATATATATATATATATATATATATATATATATATATATACCTTCGAGCTGGGTGCGCAGCCGTTGCAGCTCCTTGCGCAGCTCGTCGAAATCGAGCGCCTGCGCCCTGCGCACGTCGCCCGGCTCCGGTACGGGCAGTGGCGGCTCCATAGTCCACGGAGTCCGACCCTTGACGTACGTCGACACTAGGAAATGCAGCAGAGTGACCCCCGAATCTTTGCTCTTCACGTCCTTCAGCTTGGACAGGATCTCGAGGCCGAATCCGTCGGCTTGTCCCCGCACCACGTTGCCCCCGTTCATGTAATTGCCCACGGTCAGCACCTGAACGTAACAAAATAAATAAGAACTAAAAAACGAAATTATATATTTTCACATGACAACTGTTTCGACAACACCGTGTCTTTATCAACCTTAATTAAAATTGTTGTGTTGTTAAGCAGCCCAAAATTTCCCGCCCTGAATATGAAAGAAACAATGTAGATTAACATTTTTTTAAATTATTTTTCAATATAATCCCCCTTACTTTCAATACACTTATTACATCTCTTCATTAACAACTCAATCCCTTTAAAAACATATTCTTTTGGTTTGTCTGCTAAGACATCCTCTTTTAACTCAACTTCGTCGTTAAACCGCCGTCCAAGTAAGTCCTTTTTCAAATATCCAAACAAATAATAGTCGCTGGGGGCCATATCTGGACTATAGGGAAGAACCCACACTCTAAAATGGCAACTTGTACAACATCAGCAGTATGGACAGGTGTATTCTAGTGCCAAAGACGCATGCCTCTGCTCATAGATGGAAAAAATGAATCGAACATGTCATCGAAGAAGTGGACTAACGCCAGAATTATTATTAATGTGGGGGAGGAGTCCAGTGACGATAGTGATTATTTTGACGCAAATTTACTCCTTCACTAATATTTATCATAAACATTTTAAAGTAAAAATCTATTTTCCACTGCATGAACTAATAATAATGGAGGAATCTCACCGATGAAACTCTTACACAAATCCGTCAGCTTTCAGCATTTGTGGAATTGCGAATCTATTTATTGCGGATTACAAAGAGGATTAAGTCGTAAAAACGGTATATCGTTTGGAGAACTCTACCTGCTTTACACTAAGCATCTAAAAATGGTGAGACATACGGATCATTTTCGTGTGCATTTTGTAACGTTACGTTATCGTTATACGTACCAAAGCCAAAACCTTCTTCAGTTCGCGATTATTGGTCAGGAACTCGCAAGTGTATCGGAAATTGGTCAGGGTGTGATCGATTGTGGTGATCGCGTCCTCGAACTCCACCTGGAACATGAGACAGGAGATCCTCTCGGCGAAATTGGATATCTGCGCGAGATCGTGCAGGAATTGTTCGGGCTTGTCGAGAGGCACCTCCGGTTTGGTCTCCAGGTGGTCGTTGATGAGGAGCAATTCCTCCGGAGTAGCTCTCTTGAAAAAAAAACACTTGGAGAAGGTCGCCTCGGTACCGACTCACGATTGTCATGTACAGGATGGCCAATATAACGTAACCTACACCTTATCTCAAAATATACAGGGTGTACGAAAAAAAAGCATATACAGGGCAATCAGTGTTGCTTGGGTAGACACAACTTCATTTTTTAAATGTATATATTGTATATTATTGAATTAATTAAATTTATTTCATAATTTCGTATATAATGTTTTATACCTATGTCTAATGGTTTTTGACATATTTAACTTTTTATTTTGCTGAGGACATCTGGTAGATAAACTGTTTGCATATGGGATCAGAGGCAGCGTGCCAAAGTTGAGTTTTGGGTATTAGCAACCATGGCAATTCGGGCGGGCGGTTTTTTTGAGAACCCAAAATTACCCTCTGTAGTTCTTGAAGTCAATACCATACCATAATTTTGGGTACCTATAACAATAACTTTTTTACTTGATAATTCAGTAAAAATGGCGGTTTTAAAACCATAATTTTTGTTGCTTCTCGTGTAAAGTATAATACTTTGGCAAAATGAAACTGGTGAACAGATTGTTTTGTATAAAAGCAGCTTCTGAGAGAGAGAGGGGGAGGGAGAGATTGTGAAAACAGCATATAGAAGGCCAAACTGAAAACCTACAACAGTAATTCTGATAAAACCTATTTCGATTCCTAGTATGATCGAAGTGCATTAACAGCGAACAAAAGTACTCTACTGGCTTGCAAACCGGAAGTTAAAAGTTGGTCAGTCAGATCTCAAAGACACAAACAAAAAGTGGCTGAAAATAAGGAAAGGATTCAAAGAGAATTTAAAGAACAACTGTGCTTAATCATAGACAAGAAAAAGTTGGGTTTTGGGTACTAGCAACCATGGCAGTTCTGCCAGGCGGTTTTTTTGGGCACTGTAATTCCTGAACCATACAATGATTTTGGGTACCTATAAGAATTTGAAATTGTTTCACTACTTTTTTACTTGATAATTCAGTAAAAATGGCGGTTTTAAATCCACAATATTTGTTTTCTCTCGCGTAAGGCATAATTGACAAAATAAAACTGGTGAGCAAATCGCTTTGTATAAAAGCAGCTTCTGAGACTATACGAATAGCAACAGCTTGTTTTAAATTTGCATTACGATATTTTCCACGTTTGGGTAGTAGCCGCAGCCTCACTGGGAGGCTCGTCGAGACTCACCACTTCGTAGATCTGCTGGAGCGCCTCCAAGCTGACGATCGACGTGTCAAAATTGTAAATCGCGTTCTCGATCTCTTGGAAGTCCTGCCTCAAGCTCTGAGCCAAGATCCCGACGCTCTGCGATCGCTTACCGTCCAATAACTTGACGACTTCCACCTTGGGCCTTTGCTCTTGCTTTTTCACTGTCGGTGCTCTCGCGATCACCTGACCACGGTTATTTACGATGACCAACTTCTAGATCTGACCAGATCGTCTTTACCTGGCGGGAAAAGAGCTCCGTGAATTTCGGCATCGTCTCTATTGGAACCTCGTCGATTTCGGACCACACTGCTGGCCCTTCGTCTGGCTGAGGCGCTTGAGCGACCAAGATCCGGGTCCAGTATAGGGGTTTCATCGGCACCGGCGGGTTTATCGGCGCTTTTTTCATCGCTTTGGAGGAAAATTATGTGGGGTGAGACGCAGGCGGAAACGCCGCGGGTTCGGTCGCGTCAGATCAGAAGTGGGATAACGTTATTACGTGTTATACGGGGTGTTACGAAATTGAGTTCGGAAACTTGGAAGAAAGATTCAACGCGTTAAAATAATATATTTAATATTAATATTAATAATAATAATATTTTCCGAATGATAGCAGGCCAAAATCCATTTTTAAAAAATTTTCTTTCAAAGCCGTGGGCTTCATTCTCAACGTAATAAACTGATATTTTACTGATTAGTAAAAGCCATCGTTACAAAATAAAACTGTTTCAGGAATCAGTCACCAGAGGGCACTTTACCTAGAACATTTTTTTAATTTTCAGTGTATTTTATTTATTTAAACTGATATTGCAACACCGAACAGATTGCGTTAAGCAGATTCACAAATCCTCAAAAATTGTTACTATTGTTTTAAGTCGATAAGTGTTATCCTTTAGCCACAAATCGATTTTTTCATTCTCGGTTCGAATTTTACAGGTAAATGTGATTTTGCCTAACAGGATTTAATGGAATTTAAAAAATGCAGATCAAGCACGACGGCTTTATATCGAGGTTTATGCCGATAGGTTGGGGCGGACCTCTAGTTTGGCCGCCTCGTTCGCCAGACCTTAATCCGATTGACTTCTTTTTTGGAGGCACTTAATAATAATAATGATGATGTTTATTTCCATTGACTTTTGACAAAAGTATCGGATAATGTCCACAAGTAAAAAAAAAACCATTAGAACACTAACATACAACGTTTAAAAACAGATAAGTACAAACACACAAAGTATATCACACTGAGAGATCAGGATGACCACAATCAAAGTATTCATCGATAGAATAAAAAACATTCTTATTCAAAATGAGCTTTAGTTTTGGTTTAAATACAAGGACAGGCAATATCTGTCTGACGGACAAAGGCAACTTATTATATAGATTTATTGATAAAATAGTAGAGCTGTTGGCTACTTTGGCTAACTGGCATCTGCAAATTAAGATTAGAAAATACTTGACAACGTTAGCATGATTAATCGATTTATCCTTGCATTCTAACCAATAAGCTCTTGTTCAAATCCATAAGCGACAAACAACATCATCTCAGTCTTTGTCTCGTTGAAACAAATACCGTTACCCTCCCAATATCGAGTCACACCACTTACTGCTCTGGTGGCCAAGAACGTCAGATATTCCAGACTCCTAGATGCCACAGCAGTATCATCTGCATATAAGGAAACATAATATTATAAATAATAAAGGTCCCAGTATGCTTCTCTATGGGACACCGCTGGTGAGTTCTTTGGATTAGGATCTAATCTCAGCACAACTCTTTGGTCACGAGCTTTCAAAAACGACCCAATCCAGGGGTAACTGTTCCACCGTATACCGAAATTATTTAACTTATTTAACAACAAATTAATATCAAACACATCAAAAGCTCGCTTGAAGTCAAAGAACTTACATAATGTTTTATTATTCTGATCCAGGTTCGAGACTATTTGATTACATAAGGAAACTCAACAGTCTTGAGTTCTTTAGAAATGCATCGAGCCGCAAGTAAAAACACTTGTCGAATATTTTGGAAAAAACCGATAGAACTAATTAGAAACTAAATGGTGTAATTGTATTGGGTTGTTTGGAAAGTCATTTCGTTTTTTTTGGGGAACATGAAAGACACTTTTCGTATAATGAATAAATATTTTATTAAATTATATATTGGCTATTCTGGTCCAACACCTTTTGCCATCTTTCTGGCAGTAACATAATTCCCCTCTCATAAAAGTTTTGGTCCTTGCTGGCAAAAAACTGGTTCAGGTGGTTTTTGACATCTTCATTTGGGGTAAAGGTTTTGCCATCCAAAAAATGTTGCAGGGACCGGAACAAATAGTAGTCGGAGGGCGCCAGATCTGGAGAATATGGTGGATGTTGCAGTACGTCCCATTCAAGCTGTAAAAGTTTTTGGCGAGTGACCAAACTTGTGTGAGGTCTCGCATTATCCTGGTGGAACACTGCACCCTTCCTGTTGATTAATTCGGGCCTCTTCTCTTTAAGTGAATCATTCAATTTGTCCAGTTGATGACAATCGACTTCTGAATTAATCGTTGTATTGTCCGGCAAAAGCTCAAAAAAAAACGATTCCTTTGACATCCCACCAAACGGAGAGCATCACCTTTTTTTGGTGAATGTTGGCTTTTGACACGCTTTGAGTCGGTTCATCTTTTCTGCTCCATGACCTCTTGCGTTTAACATTGTTGTATACAACCCATTTTTCGTCCCCAGTAATAATCCGCTTCAAAAATGGATCATTTTCTTGACGTTTGAGACGTCAACGCGACGACACAAATTTCGCTCCGTAAACAGTCGAATTCGACAAATTTAATCTCTCACCGATCTCTCGTGTGGTTATTCGCCGATTTGCATCAACCAATGCCTTTATCGCATCTTTGTCAGCTTCGACCGGCCTTCCAGATCGTGGTGCATCTTCGACATCAAAATTGCCGGATCGAAATTTTGCAAACCAGTTCTGGCACTGGCGTACTGTTAACACGCCTTCTCCATACACGTCCGTCAATTTTTTTCTCGCTTGGACAGCATTTTTACCTTTTCTGAAGTAAAAAAGTAAAATATGACGAAAATGCTGCTTATTGCTCTCCATATTTAAAAGGGCACCAACCAAAAACTACTGCGTAGAATTAATAGAACTTTTTCACACACAAGCCTTGCAATATCAGCTCTCAAGACATATAATGGTTATGCGGCTTAAGTGTGAAGTTGGTTTCGAAAAAACGTAATTAAGTCCTCTGACGGGAAAAAACGAAATGACTTTCCGAACAACCTTATATATAGGCACAACAATGGAGTGTTTTAAGGCTAAGTGAAATACACCTTCTAAAAAAGTCAGTTTATTAATGAACGGGGTATTTCATCGTACCCAGCTCAATCTTATTATCTAACTGACGAAATAGTGCATCGAACACCCGTAAAAGGTGTTAAGATTAGACTTCAAGTTGAAGATTTTTTATTAGTTGTTGGTGTTGTTTTTATATTATTTATTATTTCTCTAACGGAATCCACAAATAAGTCGACATACTCGCTACCTTCATCAGAAATAGTCGAAAAAGTCGATTTGTGGCTAAACGATGACACTTATCGACTTAAAACAAAGATTTGCGATTCTTCGCAAGGCAATCTGTTCTATTATGCAATATCATTCCAAATAAATAAAATATAATGAATAAATAAATATAATATATGCGTTAAAAATGAAATTAAAAAAAAACTGAATTTTGAAAAGCTTTTTGTTACACGTCTTACCACCATTATTTTACCCACGTCGAATTTTTTCTCCAAGTTTCCGAACACGCTGTATATTTATTATACAAGGTTACGATTACTGTTGCGCTGCCAATGCTTACGGACGGTGTGCGGTCAATTACAAAGCGGGTGACTAGGTGTGTGGTGACATTCGAAAATGTACCCCTGATTACTACAATACAGGGCGTTAAAAGTTATCTTTAAAGAAGTGTGTGTCTCGAGCTATATCGTCCTGGTTTTGAACCTTTAACCAAAAAGAAGTTACGACCTTCATACCAATAGGCATTTTGTACACATTTTTAGCTTTACATTAAAATTTTTTAATTATCATCTGAATTGATTTGCTTCGATACTTGTTCCGAATTTTTATTTGTACTCCTACAGAACATTGCCAATCCATTTTTTTTTCAATAAGTAATATTCCTTAAGTTTGAAGTATTGTCTTCGCTTGGTCCCATTTTTGTTATCTTGGCAAGCAAAAATGTATGGAAGTATTTTTTTTTTCATTCTTTTTTGAACTTCGATCATTTTCTTTTCCACGTAGTTTGATATTTTTCGTTGTTTTTCTTACATAGGAAACTTAATAAATGTTTTCCTCGGAACAAGAAGGTTGTAGTTTTACATCCTGACACGACGTTTTGATAACTGACCTCGTGATTTGACCAATATCTAAAATGTCAACATTTTTAGCGGGAAATTAACCACTTCAAATTTTAAACATTTATTACGACGTAGCAAAAGTATTTACGCCGAACACCTTTTAATTCTTATTAAGTATTGCCATTCAATAAAAAAAGGACTCTATATATATATAATATACTGAGAGTCCAATACAATTATATTTTGAATAAAAACATATTTATTTACTCAATTATGTATTGGTAATTTGGATATATTTAGTGTAATCGTTTTTTCTATTAGTAATAATGTGATTTTATTATAATTAAATAAATAAATTATAATATTTAATATTTACGTTTAACATTTTTCGTGTTCCATTGCCAGATCATTTCGACAAATGCCACCCAAAAGCAAGATGATATACTTTGAGACAAAGTATATCCCCATATCCCCTTGTTTATTTTTGACAACAATTAGAGATTTTTAGATGATAATTTTGAATAAAACATACTTATTATTCAATTATGTCATGACAATATATTTAGTGTAATCGTATTAAACACATAATATAGTATATAATATTTACATTTTACGCTTATCATGTTTCATTGCCAGATCATTTCGACAATTGCAGCCAAAATCCAAGACGATATACTTTGAGACAAAATATACCCCCATAAAATTTTATAAATGTACGCCTATGGTCTTAAACCTTAATTTTTTTTCTCTCTTTTTCATAACGATTGAGGTTTTTGAGATGATTTGCAAAAATAGAGAAATACTATTAGTGGCATTATCGATTTTGAATAATTGCAAATGCTTTACCAGTATAAACTTAACTATTCTAAAATGTTTTGAAGTCCAAATACCAATAGAATTAGATTTTGAATAAAAACATACAACATTTAGTTAATTATGTCTTGATGATTTACTTTCATAAGAATTGTATTATCTTATTTACAGTTTTTTATTTACTAATGAATGTACAGGGTGATCGCAAGTGGAGTGTTTTAACAGGAAAAACCTATTTCTGAACCATTTTGAAAATTGGTAATTGAAAACTTTTTCATTTATGAAAATTTTCGATACGGATAAAACATTACTCGAACATTTTTGAGGCAAATGCAGTGGCGTGCTCAGTTGTTTTCTACAGTTCTCCGTTTTCGATTAATGAGTACAACTTTTTTATTTTATATGGCAATGCAATGCAAAAAATCTGTGATCAAAAAGGCGGAAAAATAAGGCACTCTTTGTTTATGTATTAGTAGGCCGTGCATATAGCTGTCAATGTCAGTTGAGGATATTTTGAGTTCTGTTGTCAATTTTCAAAAGTGACGAAAATCGAAAAACACCCTATATCTCGGTTGGTAGTGAAGATATCTAGTTCATAAATAGGTGTACGGATCTCTTTTAAAAACAACAAATAGTTATCAAAAATAACCGAGAGTTTTTTTTTCGTTTGTCTTTTAGGACGCCACATTTTTTAAACGCCATAGATAATGGAAAGTTTTTATGGCGTTCGGTATATTTTCGAAAGCCATCGTGACTTGGAGTTGCTGCTCAAAGCGGAAAAATCAAAAAGAAAAAAAAGCGTGATGTTCCGCGACCCAAAAAACCACCCGACGGTCATTGCAAATCGATGTCGAATCACACAAGCTTGTCAATATTTAACGGCTTACCGAAAAAGGGCGGTGCTTGGGAGTGACCTACATGAAAACAAAAAAAAACCGTGCGTTACGATGACAAAAAAAAACGAAAGGCGTGAAACATTATTATTATGGTTTAAATTTTTACTTTGCCCCATCACACCGTTGTTTACTTTTGCGATGATGAAAATAAATTTACTTCATAAATAAACAAAAAATAAATAAAATCAACGTTATCCGGGAAAGTCTCGCTACTTATTCGATTTGATCGAAATTAATATACAAAGTCGTCCCTTTCTGAGATACAGGGTGATAAAATTATGGCTCTCGTTTTGTGTCTACAAAAAAAATCGAAGATAATAAATTCATTTATTTTTTTATTAGCCGTTTCTCTTTTAATGAATTCATCGATCGTGGCTAAGGAGCAGAAAAAGTGAAAAATTTTGTATTTTGTTTTTGTTGCTTTGTTTGTCAATCTGTAGACACCTGATTTTTGAGATTTTGGACATTTCGTTTTATTGTTTCTTAAAAATTTTCCTATTGTGTTGTCAATTCTGAAAGCTATTTTCAAAATATTTGTCAAAATGTGGTTTAAAAATAGCTTTCAGAACTAATTTGCATTGGACAAACAGGTAGATCCTTTAAAATCCGTTTAAAAACAATAGTCAGACTCATTTTTGACGACAATTTTGATATTTTACATACAGCCACAAAAAGTAGAAAATTAAATTTATTGGAAGCCATGGAGATTAGCAAAATGAGACATTCAAATAATTGTATTGCTTAACGATCAATTAGATTTAAATACCTCTCCATTATTAAACTTAAATTCTCACAACAACATTAATTATGGGTTTATGGTCATTTTTCGGTATATATAGTAGCAGGTAGTTTGTAAATATCACCTTTGATAAACATACGGAGTTGTCGAAACAATTGTCATGTGAAAATATATAATTTCGTGAAAATCTGAATTTTTTTACTGAATTATTCTATAGTAAAAAAGAGAGAGATATACTTTGTTTTTCAGTTTAAGGAGATTGCTGCTTATATAGATTAAAATTAAATTAATTTAAAATTTTTTCAAAATGCCCCAAGATTTGGTGCTTATTTTCAAACTTGTGGATTATTTTACGTGAGAAAAAAATGCGGGGAAACCGCATTTACTCGTAAACGCTGCGTCCAACGTAAGTGTTTCCGTTTTATTTTTATGAACGAGCAATTTAAGTTTCCGAAAATTATTACTTAGGTAGCGTCTTGCAGATCCATTAGATATTTGTGTAAGATCGGTGCATAAAAGTGCGTAAAATCGCTAACTTTGTTTTTCAAAGTGTCCCCAAATATGGTGTGTCTCAAGGATCAATTTTGGGGCCAACATTGTTTGTAATCGGCAGCGTAACATATGCAGGTCCTTTATAGGTTATAGTAAAAATGTATATAATATTCTCCCAGTTGTATTCGACTCGGAGGTTTTTGGTCCCATTCTTTGCTCTTTTCATTATGAGTTGTTTGTGTTGTTGCAGCTTGGGGAGTTTTTCAAAAATAAATCTATCCAATTTTTGTTTTCTCCCATATATATGATGCGTTTTATGTTCTCCATTCGTATAAGTCTGTGGTATATATAAAAATTATAGAATTTGTGAAGAAGGGAAGTAGCTCCGTTCAATGCATATGTTTATTACGATGCATTTTCTGCTCATTAGTTGTCGCTTACTATTAAATATTAGCAAAAATTATATGAAATAAGAAGACTCAGTTCAATAAACGAAAGGTGTAACACCCTGTTCCTCAAAAATGAAATTACTTAAATTCCTGGATTCGTTAGCCACGTACATCACGCCAAGGGCAGCAGTAGACAACAGGACAAACAAATTAAAAAGTAATTCTTTACAAAAGTTTTTGCTTGTTTTAAAAATAAGTTTGCAGTGCCTTCAGTTTGTTTTTTTTTGTACAGTATGTCCCAAATTCGTAAGAGATAGGCTGTTAAATACAGGCCTTTTGAAAACAAGTGAAACTTTCTCGTTGCAACTTTTTCTGGCCTGCAAGTTGCCATTAATAAGTTATCAATATGTTTGCCCGTCATCAACAGGTCTTCGTTCTGAAAAACTACGTCGACGATAAATAAAGTCAAATTTAAGCCAAAAAATATAAGGCGGCCATGAAACAAAAGCATTATTACGGCAAACCGTCTTGACGAACTTTTTCAGTACTAGAGTTTTAATTACATTTTACTTGCAGCAGATGGTGGACACGCAAAACCTAAACGTCATACGATGTCACTTGTCGATATGGGAATGTCTATTTTTGTAATGTGTAATGTGCAAGGTTTTCAATTTTTCTCCTTAACAGTCCCCTTCGAATTTATATATAATAATATAAAAATTGTCCGTGAGTAACGTGGTGTTTTTGAATTTTAAACGCAAAATGTTCAATAGAAATGTTGCTTTTGTTTTATTTGGTTGACCTTTCATAATTGTGACGTATTTGTCGAAATATGAAACACATTGACTCCAAAAAATTAAAAAAAAAACTCTACCCCCTCAAAACTACTTACTTGGTCATATGCAATGGGTCTTTGATATGTCATGCAGGAAATTCATATTATGGCGATACTGAAGAAGCGAAATAATCATATTGCGAACCTTATTTTTATAGCAAGCAAAAACTTTTGGATGATTTTTTCCCGTATCTTGTCTTGTCTGCTTGATTCGTGGACGTGCTGTATACCGGCTGATCTAAATTAAGTGTTCATTATTGGTAACTTCGTTATAAGTACAGATACAAGGTCGGTTAAATTAGCAAACTAGTAGCATCTTTTTTGCACCACATGTGGTGAAAACAGAAAAACAATTGAATTTACCGTTTATGAAAAAAATGAGGAAAATGTACTCTTCCTAAATGAAACACCCTGTATGTTCTTTACTCTCACGTTCCAGAACAGCCAACAGAACAAAAAAGCTGATGCGCAATATTAGCCTAAAATTGAAAATAACCGATGTTAATAATTTATTATGGATTTTTTTGTCTCATTATATCAGTATAATAAAATAATAAAAATTAAATAAAAAAAAATAAAAATTAGTTTTACCTCGGTGATCTGTACATTGCAATTATGACTGAAATTATGCCAAAGAGCTATTCGATTTTGTTATCGTTGGCAAAACAAGTAGATTGACTCAAATGCAGAGAACGATGTTCATTGAAATTTGCTGAAAGACCGAAAGTTGCACCATTTATCAGAGAATTCTTGATCAAAATACAAATTTCGTGGAAAACTTCTGATCTTTGATTAAAAATCTCTCCATGCCTTCTCTCAGGGTTCTCTCCCTGATTGAGGAGACGAACAGAAGTCGAAACAAGTCATCCTAAAAAGTACCTGACTGACTTTCTTTTGCTTTTGGCTTCGCACTGGGGAAACTGGGTTCTAACTAAGAATTCACCACAACCTAGTGTTGTTTTGTAATTTCACAATGCGTAACGGCAGCTTTCGATCACTCTGGCCTTCCATTCCGAACGTTAGAGAAAAAAGTATACAGAGTGCTCCACTTAAAAAGAGTACATTGTCCTTATTTTTTACTAAACCCTACATTCAATTGTTTTTCCGTTTTCAGCGTCGTAATCAGTGGAAAAAATGTCACTCAAAAATTCGTGCATATTAACAGGAACAAATGACAAAAAGGGATCGCTTACCCGCCTTCTGGGGTGTCCAGCCGCCGACGGGAGGCGGCGGCATGGGGGCGGGACCAGGCGGCGGAGGCGGCGGCTGCGGCCCATTCGTTCCCGGAAATGGAGGAGGCGGCGCGAAACCGCTCCCCGGGGGAGGTGGCGGAGGAGGAGGTCCTCCTCCCGATATGGGGGGCGGCGGCGGCGGAGGTGGAGGTTGAACCGCCGTTCCTGGTAAAGGGGGAGGAGGCGGAGGCGGCGCGGGTCCGTCTCCAGAGTAGAGGGGCGGTGGCGGCGGCGGGGGAGGCGGTGGCGGCGGCGGGTGCTCGTTTGTCGAACCAGGGACGGGAGGCGGTGGGGGAGGAGGCGGCGTTGGAGGAGGGGCAGGTGGCGATTCGGTTACCTGGAAATGTGTTTAGGAACGATGCGATTTTTTAATATTTCGAAGAAAATGACGTTATAATACGAAATTAGAATTAGAATTAGAATAGAAAAATTTCCGTTATAAACGTAGCAGCCGACGTCACGAGGTACTATTTCGTTCGTTTCGACTAACCTAACCTATTGCCGAGAACTTTTATTTCCAAATTTTGTTTTGAATTGGTTTTGAAATTCTTCATTTTTTTTTATTAATAGCAATATATACCTAAAACTAACAGTTTTTAAAAAATACTTTAATTTGTTAAAAAAAATACCAGTTTGTATGCTTATTAATTTATTAATTAAATTATGATAGCGCCATTAATTTTAAAGATACATTACTCTTACTAAAACGTATTTGGACTATTTTAAATTGAAAATCACGATTTTCTTCAGGGGCACATTATATATATTAAAATTTTTTCTGAAAGATCTTACAGAAATTTATAACTTTTATTAAGCATGTTACATAACTATTTTGAATGTTTAATATTTACCCTTGTTCTTTATGATAAAATGTCATTGTCAATTTTTTACCTGGAAAATGAATAAATAAATTTATAAAATTAATTGATATGATTTATGTACTGCATTTACCATTTTCTCATGACGAAACCAACAAAATTTAATCCATGATTGTACCGTGCATTCAATTTATCCTGATAACATTGGCTGTAACTTTTTTGTCTTTAGAGATATCAATATATATATATATATATATATATATATATATATATATATATATATATATATATATATATATATATATATATATATATATATATATATATATATATATATATATATATATATATATATATATATATATATATATATATATATATATATATATATATATATATATATATATATATATATATATATATATATATATATATATATATATATATATATATATATATATATATATATATATATATATATATATATATATATATTCTCACGTATTGATTCACCGATGGAAAAATGTGATGACACTATATTCCGGGATATCATCCGTTCGCTCGTTGAACTCCGACTGGAATCCTGCAGACGTTTCGCCAAAATCTCACTTGGCATCTTCAATGCTCGCGCTCCGAAAACACTTCGAACACAGGATTCCAGTCGGATGCAGGATTCCAGTCGGAGTTCAACGAGCGAACGGATGATATCCCGTGTCATCATATATATATATATATATATATATATATATATATATATATATATATATATATATATATATATATAATATATATATATATATATATATTTATATATATATATATATATATATATATATATATATATATATATATATATTATATATATATATATATATATATATATATATATATATATATATATATATATATATATATATATATATATATATATATATAAATACATATAATCAGCGCCGATTTATTTAGGGGTAAATCTTCTATATATTGTTCTATTTGGTGCTCTAAGAGTTGCAAATAATGATCTTCAGTTAATTTTGAGTCTATAAATATCAGACCCAAAATATGCCCATCTATGGCCATCTGTGGCCCCAATTTATTTATAGTATATTTTATAGTATATTTATTATTTATAGTATTTATAGTATATTTATAATTATTATTTATAGTGCTTTTGAAGGAGCCGTAAGAGATTTTGACTTAAAAATAAATATTTCGAAAAAAAAAAACAGTATCGCCATAATCACCTGGAGGGAAACACCATCTTCTGGGTTAAGGCAGTCTTGGGATGTTTGTGTACTACACTCTGCGCTCCTCCCCAAAAACTCGGTTTGTGCCTCTACAGATTTCGTCCGTTCCGTTACTTCGGTCGTCATAGTACACGCGTCGGCCATTTTGGTTGTGCCGCAAATTTCTGACACGTTTTCCTCCGTGGGCGATTCGAAATCTTTGACAGCCGATTCGGTCAGCGCTTGAATCTCTATCTATAGAAGTGAACCGGTTCTAAGACCCTCTCCCAAAAAGTAATTTTTTACTTTTATGCCTAATTGCAAATTTTTCCGATTCAAATTCTTCACCTACCGGGTGATCGTTTATCAAAATAACATTATACATATAATGAACGTTTTCCTTATATATATATATATATATATATATATATAGATATATATATATATATATATATATATATATATATATATATATATATATATATATATATATATATATATATATATATATATATATATATATATATATATATATATATATATATATATATATATATATATATATATATATATATATATATATATATATATATATATATATATAAATACATATAATCAGCGCCGATTTATTTAGGGGTAAATCTTCTATATATTGTTCTATTTGGTGCTCTAAGAGTTGCAAATAATGATCTTCAGTTAATTTTGAGTCTATAAATATCAGACCCAAAATATGCCCATCTATGGCCATCTGTGGCCCCAATTTATTTATAGTATATTTTATAGTATATTTATTATTTATAGTATTTATAGTATATTTATAATTATTATTTATAGTGCTTTTGAAGGAGCCGTAAGAGATTTTGACTTAAAAATAAATATTTCGAAAAAAAAAACAGTATCGCCATAATCACCTGGAGGGAAACACCATCTTCTGGGTTAAGGCAGTCTTGGGATGTTTGTGTACTACACTCTGCGCTCCTCCCCAAAAACTCGGTTTGTGCCTCTACAGATTTCGTCCGTTCCGTTACTTCGGTCGTCATAGTACACGCGTCGGCCATTTTGGTTGTGCCGCAAATTTCTGACACGTTTTCCTCCGTGGGCGATTCGAAATCTTTGACAGCCGATTCGGTCAGCGCTTGAATCTCTATCTATAGAAGTGAACCGGTTCTAAGACCCTCTCCCAAAAAGTAATTTTTTACTTTTATGCCTAATTGCAAATTTTTCCGATTCAAATTCTTCACCTACCGGGTGATCGTTTATCAAAATAACATTATACATATAATGAACGTTTTCCTTATCATGTTTGTAATTTATTAAGCAATATGTTAATACAGATATCAGAGTAAAAACTGGACTTTTAAGATGCCTCCCATAGGAAAAAATCCAATGTATTTAGCCTTTCTGGCAGGAAAGAGGGTCCAACTAAATAATTTTCAACAATTCCAGTCTAAAAATTTACCGAAATCCGTTCTTCGTGTTTTAATTGCCGACCAAAATATGGTTATTGCGGAAATTTGTGATTGCATTTCTGGAAAAGTTAGCTTCATCTGTAAATAGCATTTCCAAATTTTTTAATTTTTTTGCCACTAAAAATACTATATTTCTTATATTTAATTGTTCCCCGTGACTGTTGTGACTGGAACGTTTGACCTAGCACATATTGCAAGGAGAAAAAATTAAAATATCTTCGGCACATTTTATTAAACTAGTTATAGGCTTTAAAAAATTTATGTTTCAATTTCGTAAATTTGTAATTAAAAAAACCGCACGCCAGTGCGGTCGCTTTTCGCCATTTTTTTTCCGTCCCCTTAAAGCGTAAAAATGCGTTACAGTACCAACGTTTTGTACTTTTCGACTTCCTGCCTCAGGCTTTTGATCTCCTCCTCAAGCGACAAGATTTCGACGTCCCGGGCGGAACTCCTCAGTTCCCTGCTTTTCTCTTCTTCCGGTTCGCATACTGTGGGGAGGAGGAGACACACAGTTAATGGCGGCTAGCGCCGCCTGGCAGCGAAAACGTGAACGAGTGACGTTTCTTACTTGCGTTGTCAGACGCGTCCAGCGGCGACAAGAAATTGTCGCCGGGCGACACTGGCGGCCAAGAGGCGGTGCTTATTCGACCCGGGGTTTGAGGTTGCGAGGCGGGGACTTCCGAGTGCGCCCAGAAATAAATACAGTCCGGCTAGAAAAACAACATTCTGTAATCAAATTACGGCCAAATCGTCCGAATTGAAGAACATGAAATTAGACGTAATTATTTTAAAGTGACGTAAGTCCATTTTCGTCTTATCAAGTTGGCACCGGTGAAATTTGCAATTTATGCTGAACTGTCAAAAAAATAAATCGGTATTGAAATATACTTAGTACATTTTAAAATTTTATATCACGTACATTTTCAAAAGTGACCTAAGTACACTTTGTTGAAAATGCTGAAAGCAGTGATGAAGGTAATTTAAATTAAATAATATTTAATTTAAAGAAATTATGAAACCCATGGGAAATGATAAAATAACACGATTTCCTGATTCCCATACAAGAGATTTAAACAAAGAAGGAGAATTTTAGAAGTTCATTCTTCAACAGAGGAAGAGGAAGTAATTCAGAATGAGAATTTACAAAACAGCACCTTCAAAGAAAGATTCAGAGGACACAGAAGTGCTACTTATATTCAGAAAATTCGTACAATTCAACGGAATTTGGGGAAAACTTATTCCTGCCAAAGTTTTTCAAAATGAAGATTGCCAATGCCGAAAAGACTGCTTGAAAAAGAAGAAAGAAAACGTATTTTCGAAATGTTTTGGAACTTAGGAGACTTTAATACGCAAAATATACGAAGCGACCGAACGCAGTGTTGTGAAAAGAAGACGTCAGAGAAACGGAAAAGGTTCATGTAGAAATGAGAGTTCTACGTACTGGTTAATAATATACAAGTGCGGTAAACGGCATTTGACTCACGAGTTTATTTGACACGAGCGGAGCGCAGCGGAGCGAGTTTTTAATAAACGAGTGAGTTAAAAAGTTACCGAACGTGTTGCATACTATACTTTTTCTACGACCGTTAGTTTTTGGGTATATTTTCGCAAAACAATACGAATACATTCACTAACATGACAAACGACAAAATTCAAAGCGTGGGAAATATCTCCGAAAATATCCGATTGCTTCCAAATCCGTGCGGTAAAACCCCGGAAATGTCCGAAGTGGCTCGGATTCATAGGAAATGAAAATGACGCACGCTAGATCGGTAGGTAATTAGGTATTTTACAGACGGGAGTAGAAAAAAAATAAAACGTAAAATAGAGTTAAAGAAATTAAAATTTAAGTATTAAAAATGACAAAAAACAAATTAATGAAGACATTTTTTGTTAACTTTTCAAAGAAACTTCCAAAGGATATTGTAATACTATTTACAAATCTTCTCGATTCCTCTTGAGCTGGTTTTTGTTGGTTACCGCCCCAGGTAGCAAAGTGCTCAGGATGACGTCACTAATAGGTCACCAAATGACGAAAATGACGTTACATATGACGTCAGCAGGACGTGAATTTGACCTACGTCTCAGACGAATGATGTCATTTAAGTGACGTCTTTTTTACGTCAACTTAAAGTCATATTTTGATCATTGCTGCCGAAAAATATGGCGATTTTTAAATTGCTTTTTTTTTTTGGAGTGTCGAAAAATGAAAGACAGTCATAGAGAAGCTGCGGCCTAAATTACATAGAACGTCTTATGGAGAATTATAGGTAATGAATAAAGATGAGCCTTTCTTTTACAAATTTATTAACCTATTTTAATAATAAGCAATAATTAAATATAGGACAAATGAATGTATTACTTTATACAATTGTTGGCATAATAAAATTACAGCAGTCGGAAACGGCGTCAAAAATATAGAGTATTAAACACAGGGCATTTTCCGAAAACATTCAGTATAGACCATAACAACCATACATTTCGATTAAAAAAAAAAAGTTTGATTTTCCACATATTTGTGGATCACACTGTATATTTGAAAACGATTTAAGCGTTCCATCGCAAAATGTGCTTCACTACAATCTTCCAAAGGCAATGAATATGTCCGCAAGCAACCCCACACTTGCCACTATTACCCTATTATACCACTATTATCAAAAATTCTAACGAAGTGTACCGTCAAAACCAGATTTACCACTTGTCCAAAAATTCAATTTGAGGTGCCAGGAGTTTACACCATCGGAGAGACCAGGCGAAACATATCATGTAGGCTTAAACAACATGAAAGAACCTTAAGAATACGAAAAAATAAAATCATTAGCAGTTCCCGAACATAATCACCAAACCGGACAGCAAATTTTATTCGATAAATTAAAATTCTTCAACCAAGGAAAAATCTGAGAATCTGTAGAAATCTATAAAGAACCAAACAAAATTTAACCGCGACTCACCAATGCGGGAATCAGTCATCCGAGACAACGTTCATGCCTCTCCTTTAGCTCCGCCCCCTTCAAACGATATATAAGCTGGTACAGAGTTTAGTTTAATTTTGGTTAGTTAATTTTGGCTCTGAAGAAGCCAACAGGAGGAATCCAGAGGTATTGTAAATAGCGGCGTTATTATTATTATAATTACATTGTTTTACAAGTTTTGTTAGTTAGATTAAGCAATGTCACCACCATAGGACAGAACTTGTTCAAGAATCTGATACGCAGGCGTTTGTTTGTTTGTTTTGTTTATCATTTTTGCATTTCGTGTTTGTAAGATAAATAATAAACGTTTATTAATATTACGTTGTAGTAAACGGTCGTCATCCCTGCCGAACGACGACGGACACAGACCACCGACACATTACCGGGATCTGTATTACCGACGATACTCACAGAGCATAAAAATTACCGACCGACAGCGCCATCTTACTTACCCGGAAGACGTTAGACGGGGCGACATCTTTATCGGGCAACTGACGCATAACGCCTGCGGCGAGTAGATGAGTGCAAAACTGACAGGCGAGCAGTTTCAATTCCTGTCCGCTCAGCTTTATCCTCGCTTCATTGTTATCTTCGATACCGGAGAGGTAGTAATTGATTAACATATGCCCTGGAACGCGAGGCAATATTTAATCAGGCAAAATTTGATTTACTTAATATATCTCGACCAGTGACGTTATAAAATATGAACCCAATTTTATGACGTAATATAAGATTGTAAGTGAAAAAAAAAACGTTTTTGTGCGCCACTGAGTTGATGCATATTTTCTCATTTAAGCGAGTTAAGCCTCTTAAGATTTTCTTTCTAAATATTCATTTTTTTTCATACGAATTTTAACAAAGGATGCATATAAGCGATATCCACGCGTTGTCAATATTTTTACATATTTGTTATACATATACGTATAAAACTATATATACCAGGTGACCCATTTCGTATGGAAATGGAAATTATTTTCATGTTCTTTCATCTTAGATAAAAATATTATAAACCATTATATTTGAAATTTTCGAGAAAATCATGAACAGAGCTGTTTTTGAAGTGAAGCGCCTCCTACCGACTCGTAAAGGAATTAATATCGTGCTATTACATACTAGTTGGAGCTCTTATAAATACTCTTTAAAACTAAACTAAGTTCGTCGAAATCGGATAAGCCAAAAAAAAGTTATTCAACTTTTTCTAAACCAATATTCGACTCTTCCCCTATCCTTAATTTGACGAGATAGAAAAAAATAGGTCAAACAAAAAAGTTTCCATATCTAGAGTAGATTACGTTAAAACTAATTTTGATGTAGGTTAATTTGGAATATTTTTGAAGAAAACCCGTGTTTTCTATTTTACAGTAGAAATTACGCCACCTTGCGGCCATTTAATGAACTTGAAAAAAATTGGCAACTTTTTCTCTTCGTCGATTTACCTGTAAATATTTTTGTTGTTGTCGGAATAAGGGTTCCTCGTCCTTTATTAACGGGCCACCCGGTATATTAAAGTGCATGTTACGAATATAATAATTTTTTCAATCCTTTGAACCGTTATATCGTGGAAATGGGAATACTTATGACAAACAGTGTAGAGACATTTTTTGTAGAGAATCGGATGATCTACAATTTTTGTTCCAACTATTTTTCCTGTAAAAGTGACCGTTTAGCTGGAAAATGCGAAAAACCTATTTTTTCAATATTTCAATCTTAAGCTCTATGGGAATCTTTGCAATCTTACCTCTATCTTAAGGATGAATTTGACTGGACTAGAGAGAATGGTAAAAATAGTTATTTCACATACTTAATAAAAGTCGTAGGATATTGTAAGACCTTTCAGAAAAAATAATCAGAAAATGAT
The DNA here is from genome assembly GCF_029955315.1 of Cylas formicarius. Lineage (NCBI taxonomy): Eukaryota > Metazoa > Arthropoda > Insecta > Coleoptera > Brentidae > Cylas > Cylas formicarius. The sequence goes on along the minus strand of NW_026844347.1, from coordinate 38,704,645 downwards.
AAAAATATATTCGTTCATATTGAACACCCTGTAGCATTTAATTCAAATTTCGTTGCACATATTTTTTACGTCATCTTCGAACAACGCTAATATCGAATCGCAAATTTTTGCAAATACGAAAACTAGTATTTTGTTTAGAAAAAATAAAATATTGAACTTAAGATAATAAAAAAATTGAAGAATTTTAAAAGAAACAACAATGTTTACAACTTTCGCATTAACCACCCTCTCATAACTCTCGAAACCAATGATATAACGAGCTGCACTCTAACTGTGACCCACCCTGTACAATAACTGACCTTTCGTGTGCTCAAACCGCGCGTCAAGTCATTTTTATAAAAAGAGAGCCAACGTATTTTTCTATTACACAAAGCAACTCTTTCTCGCTGTTTCATCAGGTGTACCGCAAGGTTCTGTCCTTGGACCTATATTATTCTTAATTTATATTTCTGATATTTATACATCCATCGAATATTTGAATTTGCATTCATTTGCCGATGACACTCAGCTATTTTACTCCTTCGATCCTAAATTATTAGATATCGCTTCAATTTATATCAATTTGGATTTGCATAACTAACTTTTCTCCTAAAACTAACGTTGACCAAGTATTGTAATAAAAACCTTGGTGTTATATTTAATTGTAGATTTAGATTCGTGGAATATGTATCTTTGTTGGTGACAATGTCTTATTTGGTTTTGCGCCATTGATACAGGCATAGAACTGTCCTTAATTTCAGTTCACGGAAACTTTTACCTCAATCCTTTCGATTATGATCTATGGTTTGATCCGCTATTACCCATGTCTTGATAGTATTAATAAATATACATTGCAAAAAAATCAAAACAGCTGTTGCAAATTCATTTTCGGCTTGCGTAAATTTGATAGGATTTCCCACAAAATCCATGAACTTAACTGGTTAAAAATTGACAGTACGCTCAAGTACTTTTTGACGTCTACGGTTTTCCAAAAAATTAGCACATCGAATCCGTCCTACTTACAGTTTCGTAATGTTCAATCAGTGGCTTTAAGGTACCCCTACAGACTCTCACTGCCACGATATCGTTTATCTTTGTTACGCAGATCATTTTCTTATAACGCTGTTGTAATTTTTAATAGTATATCCGATTCAGTAAAATCACATTCAATCTGCTAACTGCTAAAATAATTTGATTTTCAATGTTATTTTTTTTATTTTTACTTTAAGTGGAGTAGTAACAATATATAACAATAAAGGCAATTTTTTATTGTTATTGTTATCATTATTATTAATATTAATTAAAATTACCCACCCAAACACTTTTCTTTCTTTCAAGATTAAAATAATATTTTCGACACCAATACAACACCACGAATCGCGATACCAACGACACTAAATTTTTTTTACCTGTGAGCGACATGTCGGAACAAAGCAGACGCCCGCACTGTGAGACAAACGAATCGTGTTCCGTTCGTAACACAGTTGAGCGGTTTCATTCAAAATTGTGGGTTATCCGCTTGTGTGCACCAGAACGCGAGCCTCTCTTCGCGGTTTTTCAAATAATAACGGTGGTTATACGGCGTTACGAAAAAAGTGAAAAGCCCCAAGAAGAATGTTGGCCGAGCAAACGAAAAACAAACCGATCAAAAAATTCAACTCATTTGTGTAACGATCTGCTCCAAAAAACTTCTTCTCCAGGACGGAAAATACCCAAATAAAAAGATTAGTACGGTAGTCTGGGTGCCTTCTTCTCTACCGATGAAGCCAAAGCCTGAACGTACTGCTTTATAATCTCTGAAATATAATCCCGACATCGCAATTCTAAATGCAGATAAAGAAAATGAAACGCTGCTCATGAACACAACTGACTATGAGGAAACAAATTCCAGATATTCGTGCAGACGACTTAACTTTGGGATGCAATCTTAAACTTCTTAACTACTAGAATCCATGAAAATGTCTGTCACTCCTCATGATTCTAAAATGCAGACTACCTAAGATCCATTGGATTTCCAACATATTCTCTAGCAAACTGATGGTTTCTTACTCAATTCATTTCATTTCCTTGAACAATTAAAAAGTCTCAGAAAGACCTTCACATCTCATGGCTATGGATTCTCCATTACCAGAAAGCTCTTTTCTAATTTGGGTTCAACTCTATACACGCTGTTTAATGCACCTCGATAACGCATTATTTGGATGGCCTAGTGGACTGTACTTCAAATTTTTTATTTTCCTTTTTTTTAACGATTTACTTTTGTAGGTATTAAACATTTTGGTCCTTCGAGCCGGATGACACCTTAACCGGTATACAATTAAATCGTTTAACATCTTGGCAGCTGCTTCAACGAATTCATCAAGATTTTTGTAGAGACTGCTATGTCCATACTCTAGAACATACTGGAACCCACAACACCGGAGGTTGTTGTTATAAAAATGGCAGCTGCGAAGAATTGTTTTTCCAGGGCAAGACAAGAGTTGCTCGCCTTAAACCTAGAGATACGATCTTAAAAAGGCGCCTTTGCCCCTTGCCTCATAGCAACCCGGAAAATGCATAGCATTTTGGGGCGGAAATATGTTCGGTTTTGATTTAAACCTCTTTCTTATTCATTTTTAGCGTAGATTGCATAATATGTTAAGAACTAATCCAAACGAAGGGAGGCAGAAAATGTGGTTCCTTCATGATGGAGGCCCTGCCCATCATGTTACAAACTAATTACATAATTTATTTCCTCAACGGTGGGATAGACAGAGGTGGTCCGATTAGCTGGCCACCTAGATTTCCTGATCTCACATAGATGGACTATTTTGTGTGGGGTTATGTTAAAGACCAAGTACCACAACAAAAGAGGACATGAAACAGGAGATAAGAGAAGCCTTTCAAAGTGTTGGCCATTAGATACAATGCGTGTGTAACTGGTGACCTAACCACCTGGCGTTAAATCGACTACTAAGAAAAGAAAATAAATGCTCAACAAACAGCTACTAGCTACTAGGGATCAATACATCAGATCTGTTCAGCTTTAAATTAGCTTCTTACTAAAGCAAATCCATAGGATCCAAGGATTGAAAACTGATTTTTTTTTAAACAAATCAACTGAACTTAAACCAAAGCAATTCGGACACTTAGGCATATAATCTTGCGGTCATCCACAGACAGACCAAGCAATTACATACTTCGATGTCCGCTCGATGTTTAGAAGCGTCAGAAATTTATAAATTGCTCCGTTGGTAAAAATGACTTGTTTTTGACTATTCGAACAGGAAATGTCCTCACTCACTTGAATGAATCACGCGTTTATCTATTAACTAGCTACTTGTTACTGATAAATTACCGGAGTTGTTTGCTTTCGCACAACAATTGCGATTATTTCTGCAATACCTATATTTAGATATTTTCTTTGGTTATTGTCGTATTTCAATGACTCCGCTGCAAGTCTTTTACTTTAGATAACTGAGAGTTTCATTCTAACCTCTCGAAACCATTGAACTCCTTGTAATTTATATATCCTTGTGTAATTTGTGTATCAGAAAATTGATAGTGTTTTGTTTTGGAAAACAACTTGATTACTAACCCTACATTTTCTTTTTTTGTTTACCTCGATATCTCTAAAAACAAAAAAGTTACAGCCAATTAAAATAATAATAATAATAATAATAATAGTAATAATAATAATAATAATAATAATAATAATAATAATAATAATAAATTGCCTTTATTGTTGTATATTGTTATATACAAATATACAGTAGAGAAGAGACGAAGTCTAGCAAAAGCTACTCCACTTAACCTCTTAAATGTTTAAATTGAAAACTAAACACGAAGTTATAAATACATTGATAAATTAAATATAGTAATGGGTGTTTTTTTTGAAATTGAAGCGATATCTAATGATTTAGGATCGAAAGAGTAAAATAGCTGAGTGTCATCGGCAAATGAATGCAAATTCAAATATTCGATTTGGATAAAATATCAGAAATATAAATTAAGAATAATATAGGTCCAAGGACAGAACCTTGCGGTACACCTGATGAAACAGGGAGAAAGAATTGCTTTGTGTAATAAAAAAATACGTTGGCTCTCTTTTTATAAAAATGACTCGTCGCGCGGTTTGAGCACACGAAAGGTCAGTTATTATACAGGGTGGGTCACAGATAAAATGAATGGTGAACACGAAAGTGGTAAACATTAAAATTCTTCAATTTTTTTATTAGTACATACCTAAAGTTCAATATTTAATTTTTTCTAAAAAAATACTAGTTTTCATATTTGCAACAATTTACGATTCGATATTAGCGTTGTTCGAAGATGACGTAAAAAATATGTGCAACGAAATTTGAATTAAATGCTACAGGGTGTTCAAAATAAACGAATATATTTTTATCATTTAAAATGGAAAAATCCCGATTTTCTCATTGTTTTTTCTGAAAGGTCTTACAATATCCTACGACTTTTATTAAGTATGTGAAATAACTATTTTTACCATTCTTTCTAGTCCAGTCAAATTCATCCTTAAGATAGAAGTAAGATTGCAAAGATTCCCATAGAGCTAAAGATTGAAGAGTTGCAAAAATAGGTTTTTCGCGTTTTACAGCTAAACGGTGACTTTTACAGAAAAAATAGTTGGAACAAAAATTGTAGATCATCCGATTCTCTACAAAAAATGTCTGTACACTGTTTGTGATAAGTATTCCCATTTCCACGATATAGCGGTTCAAAGGATTGAAAAAATTATTTCATTCGTAATATGCACTTTAATATACCGGGTGGTCCATTAATAAAGGCCGCCGGCCATATCTACCGTTAGACATATAACTTATTTTTAGCCAGTTAAGTTCCTGGATTTTGTGAAAAATCCTATCAAATTTACGCAAGCCGAAAATAAATCTGCAACAGCTGTTTTGAATTTTTTGCAATCTATATTTAATAATACTATCAAGACATGGGTAATAGAGGACTAAAACATAGTTCATAATCGAAAGGGCAAGTGATTGAGGTAAAAGTTTCCGTGAACTGAAATTAAGGACAGTTCTATGCCTGTATCAATGGCGAAAAACCAAATAAGACTTTTTTCCCAACAAAGATACATATTCCACGAATCTAAGTCTACCATCAAATATAACACCAAGGTTTTTATTATGATTCACATTTTTCAAACGTTCGCCATTAATTAATAAATACATTGGGGATACTTGTTCGATGTTAGGTTTAGGAGAAAAGCACATTACGCTGCTTTTTTTAGCATTAATGTTATCAAGATAAATTGAACGCAGAGTACACCGGAAAAACGGCAACGTTGCTTTATAGTAACTATTTAATCGGCCGAAAATGTACGGGCTCAAGTCACTCTTACCCCGAAGCGTTGTTAGAAAAAATTTCCCCGATTCTTTGAAATGTATGCTGGCACAAACGGCGGGTGTCCCTTTCGCCGACGGTCCTTCACTTTTACACTTGCACATGTCTCGACGCGACTGACGATTTAAACAATTATAATGCCATTCGAATGATAAAAACGCGCAGAGGTTTGTCCGACGCCGAGCGAAATGAGGCGGGTATGCAGATAATTGTTGAAAATTCAGATAAAACGTTCGAAACAAAAAATCGTAATCCTAGAAAAGCCGTAATCTCGCGATAAGTTTAAAACTACGCGATATTCACTTGCCCTTAACCTTTAAAACGAAAAAAAATAATTTATAAGTATTATAGCGCCATCTAGTTACCTAACCGTAGAACACATCACATCAAGATTTCTATCAAAGTTAAGTTTTACTTGCAGTTAGTGAGGCAGTCGTCAATAGTAATTTTTTTTTTATTTACAATATGGCCCGGACAGATATCACCATTTTTTATTTTTCTATGCAGAAATATGGAGAAGAAATTATTTATTTTCCATTACAGAAATAATGGGGGCCTTATTCTCTATGGTTGGAAATAGGGAAATAGAAGGATTCTAAACACACCTTAGTGCCCTTATTGTTACATTTATTCGACGTTTGTTTAACAACCACGATACCGTATTATTCGACGCAGGGTACACTATTAGAAGCGCCCTCGTATCTAGGCAGAAATTTTAACACGAACAATATTAGAGTTTTTACTTCAGATTTATTTAAAGGGCCCTGGTCGGGCATCTGCAGCGCATTTGGTGATATTGACAAAAAAAAATGTCGTTTTTTACTCTACTTTCCTGTGGTACCTTTAACAAACATTTTCCTTTAAAAAAATATGAGAAAAGCATACGTATAAAATTAATAAATTTAACAAAAAAAGGCTACTATGAGTGAAAAAATTTTAGAGGCAGATAATCAAAATAAAACTGCTTGGTCTATTGTGCCTGAGATAGGTGGGGGGAATAAATAATAAAAAAGAAATAATGTTAATATTATTATTAGCCAATTTTACGAACAACTTTTTTATAGAAGCTCCTAACAAAATGCACAAAAATTCATTTCTAGATGCAATCGCTTCCCTGAAAGTATGTGCATTAGACCTTTCTCTCAAGAAAAAATATAGAACTTAATAAAAAATAAAATAAAAAACAAAAGTTTTCCCTACAGCCCTGAAAGTTTCGGGTGTGGTCCCCATCTTTAAAAATGGCGACAGGTATTCTGCAGAAAATTATCGTTAAATAGCAATCAAATCATGCCTTGCTAAAATATTTGAATACGCCATGATCCATCATTTCTCCATTCATTTTTGGAGCATGCTATCAACTATATTGAGTCTTGAGAGCACCCTGCTGGTGTGATATTTTGTGATCTCAGCAGGGCATTTGACTGTATGAACCACGTAATGCTTTTGAATAGGATGGAACAATACGGAATTCGTCGAATAGCGCTGAACTGGTTCGGATCGTTCTTAACAAATCGTAGGCAGTATGTTGAAATTAGGCAGGAAAGGGGCAACTTGTGTCAAATTAAAAAATTCCAAGTCCAATCTGTAGATAGAGGCGTACCGCAAGGTACAGTGCTTGGCCCGGTTTTATTTATCCTTTTTATCAATGAACTTTCTGCTCACTTACCTAGTTCAATAGACATTCAAATGCCCACAAAACAAAAAAGATCTTTCTGCGAATGTCTGGTCTGGTCTGTTTTGACTGGCGAGTGGATGATAAATTTCTACTATGCTCACATCTATTCGAGAGTACTCTATAGTATTTCCTTTTGGGGAAATTCAAGACATGTGACATCTGTTTTAAAATCCCAAAAAAACATTCCTAAGGTGTATTGCTGGAGTGTCGCCGGATAGCTCGTGCAGGCCCCTCCCCCGGGATGTTGTCTATGGGTATATAAAAATAAAAATATCTTACAAAGAAACGGAGATTTCCACGACTACAATACACGTAACAAAGATTGTTTCTCCATAAAAAAAATAGACTAGAATTTTCAAAAAAATATTTTACGAACACCGGTTATAGATTAAATCCAAATTAAGGGTTTTCCTCCAAGAAAACTGTTTTTATAATTTAAACGAATACTTTACCTATTAGTCTTTGTCATCACTGTATTGTTGTGCTTTGTCATATACTTCTATTATATAAATTTTTAATGTAATTTTGTGCCTCATTTGTATGATCTATATTGACCTACTTGACGAGATCCATAATACACTAATTGTATTCTAAATATGTGGGATAATAAAGATATTATTATTATTATAGAAATGTAAGAATTCGCAATTTTTATAACGTGCTGTACTGAAATTTCCCAGCATTCAATTGGTATTCTTTTCAGCACGTGTACCACAAGCCAGGGCCGCATTTAAGATGTTACCCGACCAGAACTGCCGTGCTGTTGTATTTTAAAAGTAGAGTTTAAAAGTAATAATATGCACTGATAATAATAGAGAAGTTTCACCGATGAAACTTTACATAAATCCGCCAGCTTTCAGCATTTGTATGCACGAAGTACCGCAGTAGGGTCCTGGAATGTCATTGTTAAATTGCGAATCTATTTTTTGAGGATTACAAAGAGAAACGCAAGCGAGGCAGACCTGCGGTTAGATCTTAATAAACATTTACCAAAACTAAATACCGGATTATGTCGTAAAAACGGTATATCGTTTGGAGAACTCTAATACTGAATAAATTCAATTTTAATTCTCTGCTCACCTTCGAACTTCTCGTACAGCCGAAAATCCAACTTCTCGGGGACGAACTTGGGCCGCTGCAGGTGGCCCTCCAAGTTGCTGAGCGTCAGTGACGTCACCTTCTGGAGCACCAGGCCTTCGACGGCGTGACGCTCCGGGTCGACGGGCACGGACATGTGCCTCCGGTACTCCGGGGGACGACCTGGAGCACAATATTAAGTGCAGGGTGTTTCAACACGAACAAATGTAATATAATAATAATAATAACGTATGTTTATTTTTAAAAGAAACTTCCACGGGCTGAACCGAAACTGGCTCGCATTCTACTATACACCTGCTTATACAGGGTGTTTTCAAAATTAAAGGTGTAAAGAGAGGAAGAAATTCGTTACACAGAGTGGATTCATACATAGCTTTGTATGGAGACCTAATAGTACAAACAATTAAGATATCAAATCTGCTCATAAATGAATGCAAATGTATTTTTTTAAAGAAATCTGTGACGTCCCAGCGACAGTCTAAGAACAAATAATATTTTGGTCGCTGGACTGGTTAAATGGAAAACCCTTTTTTGGGAAAAATACAATACCTATCTAAAACAAAATATCTAGTTTTTAGTTACCAACTAGTATCCTTAAGAAAAAAATGGAAGACTGTTCTTTTTACTTTTACAGTTTTAATGGAATACCATAACATCCTGACAACAAGAGAAATAATAAACTATTCTTCCTAATTAAAAATGGTATTTCTTCTATCAATATTGGAAAAACCTCTTCTAAATTATTTTCTAATTATGGCCAATTAACCTTTCTTTTAGGTATTTGTTTTAGAACTTCGTTTTTTAAATACTTTAATCAAACAGATAGACAATTACTTAAGTAAGAAATAATATAATATTAACCCTATGACTATGCAGAGAGCGGTGTTTATTTTTTAGGCGAAAACCGTACATTGCATAAGTTTTTTTTTCTTAAATTTAGTTCAGGACAATAATAGCAGTGGTCTAATTCAATCCCTTCCACTCGTTTTAATATTTATATAACAAACTACCCTTTATCTTAAACAAGGAATCATCCCCTTAAGTTTTTCGCATCAGTTTTGAAGCTTGGAATCACTTGTATAATACGAACGTAATAAATTTTTGAACGGGTGAAGAGTCTACCATTGACAGATCGGATTTGAGTTTTGGTTAGTTATCAAAAATTCCTTAATTATTTCATTCGTCACTTGACAACAACAAAAAAAACTAACCAAAACCGAAATCGTATCAACATCCAGACACCCATGCCGATTGACAAGTCTAATGCACGTGTCTGGCCAGGTCAAAACACGAACAACGCGGTATAGTGCTCAGAGAGTGGAAATAACTATCCGACGACTTACCGCATTTGAACGAACTCGGCGAGTGAAATACGTCGGACATTTAAATTCGTTTCAACGGACGCGCGCCTACTCGATCCAAACGCGCGGATTCTTGTTTTTGTCGCTACGCCGCAAAAAATACTCATATGCCAATTCGACAACCGATTTTCCATTGCCGCAAAAAAAAACTATTCCGATGACTTATGTTGTTGTAACGAATATGTTGTAAAATTAAATGAAATTTTTAAAAATTGGAATAGTCATCAGGAGAGGTTAATTCATAAAGTGTTAAATGTTTATTGTTACTTTCTGTTAATGCCAGTGACATAATAAGAAACTCCATTCAATTCAATTCCATTATGAACTTCATAAGCAATGTTGGGCAAATTGCTTAGGATCATTCGCCCATTTTAAACATCCGCCGAGGATGACCGCACACCGACACATGGTCTGTGACTTTTACCGTTGATCACTGGCTAACCCATACGGTGAGAAAGTCAGATTACATGACACTTTTTATATGCTCATGTAATTATCACTTTCTTTTCTTTTATGAAAATTGAACACGGTGACTCACTATCTGTGGCTGTCCACATAAAAATCTTCGGTTATGGTTCAAAGCCAATATCCAAAAACGTTCCATTTTTTTTAGGTTCCTGCATAATTGGAAGTGACATTGATTTTTGCTCTATATAAATCATAAATATTATTCTTTCCATTCCCATTTTTACACCTTTCCTCAAATCTTCACTTTTTAGGTTTCTAAGTTTACACTTTTTTGTCTTCGGCCTTTTACTGTGTTTTTGTTTCATGTACAATTTTCAGTACAATTTAATAAGTTTATCAAATGCACAAAACCGAAAAAATTGTTTTCTGTTATTCACATTCTCATTTAAACTTTGTTAAGTCTCAAAACCAACAGCTATTAATTATACGCTTATTATTTTATGTCTATCTGATTCATGGATTTTAGTTAGAGGTTACAATTGAACAATATAAAAGAAAAACAAATGTAACAGTTTTTCGTGACTCAAAACCCATTCCAACTGAAAACATACCAATCGCAGTCGTCGCATTGGGACCTACCAAATTGGCATCTATGGTTGCACAGGTGACTTGACGCAAGACAAGGCGTCAGTCGCAACGAAATGCCGTGATTATAGCTAAAACTCGAAGTTTTGAGATAATTGTACAAGTGCTGGTGCAATTATACAAGTGGGTATAGTCTCGAATTTCGTGTCCAACGCTTATTTCAATATAATCTTAGTGGGGCTGCCAAAACTATGCTTGCTTGGTCTTGTTTTCCAGCGGAAAAAATTACATTCCTTTGAAAAATGAACTTTTCTTTTATTGATGTACTGTCCCAGATGGTCTAAAGTGTTTAGGGTATAATCTAAACGTACCGGGCACGTCGCCATTGTGGATTTGGTTCTCGAACACCTCCCTGGCCACGTTTTTCTTCTTGACGGTGCCGCAGTCGGTTTGGTCGGCCTCAATGCCGCTGTTCTCGGTCCTGTTCGACTCTAAGCATTCGACCGACTCGCTGCAAAATGCCGTACCGTCGCCATCTAAACTTATCTGGGATGTGCGCGAGACACCCAGTTTGGATATCGTCTCCTGTAACAAGCGCTACGATACGAATTTTCAATTGGAGGAGGGCATTCCGACAGTTCTACCCGCAGTAGTTAAGGCTACTATAACTAAGCTGTTGGAAGCTGACCGGTTTTGCGTTAGGATAAATATATCATCATTAGACATATAGGTTAAGGTAAATAATATATAGGTTGAGGTAAATAATAAAATCTTTGAGCCAGGAGTTTGACACCGTGATAAAAATTGTGACAGGATTTCGCAAATTCCACACGATTTCCCAGGATTTCGCCTGATTGTTTTAGTAGTTTTAATTTAGTTTTTAATTTAAATTAGTTATTAAAGAAGAGAAGAATAATTTAATTTAATTTAATTCAACATGCCGGGTAAACTAACATAACGTAATGCAGTTCAGTTCCCGTCCAACTAATCCAACAAAATAATAAAAACAAAATAAACCACAGTTCAAAACAACGCAAATATTTTCAAATATAAATTTACGAGTTTCATTTTTAAATCTACCTATTTTATTCATCAGTCTTATTTTTAATGGAAGGCTATTGTATAATGTAGGCCCCAAATATTGAAAATCATTTTTATAGAATTGACTTCTAGGCATCGCTACCTGTACTTGTCTATTCATTATTGTTCTAGTGGTAAACAGATGATTGATTGGGTTTAAAGAGACCTTGTTCTGATAAATATAACAACAAAACATATAAATGTATAACGATCGAACTTCACAAACATTTTCCCTATAGAGAAGATTTGTTTGACATAAGTGATTTTTTTTGTAAATCACTTTAAGGATTCTATTCTGAACCACACTCAATGATCTCAATGCAGTACTGTACAGCCCCCCAGACTATTACCCCATACTGCAAAATCGACTCAGTTAGACATTGCCTTAGTGAATAAAATTCGAATATTAAATACCTTAGCTTTTTTGTTAAGAAGTTAATGTGACTCTCCCACTTCAAATTTGTATCAATATAAATACCCAAGTATTTTAAAGTTTTTGTTTCCAAAATTTGTTTATTTAAATTTTCAACATGTATACTTTTAAAAGTAGGACGATCAACAATAGTTTTTGAAAAAGCCATATGGTTAGTTTTATCTACTATCTTTTAATGTCTGTTCATAGATATAAGAAAGTGACCAATTGGTTTTGAACGGGATTATCCAAGGGTGGTCATTAACATACAATGCAACAAGATTATTACCTAAAGTTCTGGAATTTAAATTCAGCGTGTGTTGAATCGTGTGCGAATTATGCAAAATATGTGCGAGTCTAGTGTATCTCCGGAGATGCTCCCCCCCAAACGTAGAAAACACTATTCTATTGAGACCAAGGAAGTTATAAACAATGTTTATTTGACTCTCATTGAACGTGGTGCCAGCAAGCAAGCATCTTTAGAAGAAACGGTCACATTGACGAAAATTCCAACATCAACTGTATGGAAAACTGTGAATAATCCCATTTCAGCGAAGAAAAAAAAAGAGCGATGCTGACATTTTCTCGAGTGTAGATGGAAGTGTTATGAGGACCAAAGCGTGCCTACATTAGATATCTTAATTAGGAGGCTTGAAAAAGATAAAACCGGTGTTAAATGTGGCAGAACTACCTTATGAAAGTGTATTCAACACATGCGTTTTAGATTTTAAAAAATTGACAAAAGGCAAGTCTTAATGGAATCTTTTAGAATTCGAAAATGGCGACTGGAATATCTAGAAAAGAAATAGGATTTACAGAGAACAACAAGTCCAATTTTGAATTTTATCTCAAAGTGGTGTGCAGCTAAATAACTTCTTCATTTTAAATGGCACTATATATATACAGGCATTTTTGAGTGATTCACAACTTTCTTGGCTATTTCATATATAATATCCTAACGTAACCTAACCTAACCTAAATCTCAGGGTTTGTGAGAAATTTTCAATTTTATCTTAAAGTGGTGTGCAGCTAATAACCTCTTTATTTTAAATGGCACTAACGTATACAGGCATTTTTGAATGACTCGAAACTTTCTTGGTATATCTCCTGTATAATATTCTAACGTAACTTTATCGATTTCTCCTACTGGAAGCCTTTAGTTTTATATTTGGGGTTCATTTTCTTAAAGAATGGCTAACCTTCGCGGTCTATATTGATATTTTAAATACGATGGTCAATAAATAACCAAAGAAATAGAAAAATTCCAATGAAAAATCAATAAAATTAATTTTCTTAAATAACACCACATTATATAACATTGCATTGCAGGTGGAGTAGTTTTATTTTATTTTTTTCGTCGCATTACTTACTTGGTCCCTCCTTGCGCTATATTCGTTGAGCTTGAAGTTATTAAGCGGCTGAAATACTTCCTGACGGTGGACGGTCGAAACGTCGGGGGCCGCCTCGTTCATTTCTCGTGTGAATCCCGCGGGACTCAGGGCCAGCGTGAAGTTCGATTCCGAACTGCAAACGACAACATTTTCGTAGAAATATATAAAGGTTTACCCGTAATGGTATTTAGGAGACGGTCGGCCCAAGAATTTTCAAACAAAATCGGCCACGAGGAAATAGAAATTAGAATTTGGAAATTTGATTCGAGTTCCTGAAATGGCCGCCAGGAGACGGAATTGCCGTTTTGAGACGGACTAGTAAAAGTCCTTGTTGAACATAGCAATCGTATAATTCTAATTTTATTTATTTTAAAATAGAAAGACCTACTCTAACTAAAGAAGAAGAAAGAAAACATTTATGGTCCACTTTAAAAATATGAGTTTCATAAGAGGTTGATCAATGTGGCAGGACAAAAATTTAAGCAGTGTTCCCGCCAACCTTTCACGAATTAAGCGGAATTTTGCGGAATTTCGCATGATTGCGCGGGATTTGGCAAGATGTCGCATGATTGTGTGGAATTTCGTACGATTGAGCCGGATTTCGCGGAAATTTTCATGATTGTGTGGAATTTCACATGATTGCCGGGGATTTTACGGAATTTCGCAGGACTTTACAGAAATGCGAAGAATTTTTCATGATTGCGCGGAATTTCTCACGATTACGCTCGGTGTCGCATAATTACTAGGGATTTGGCCGAATTTCACATGATTGCGCGGGATTTGGCAAGATGTGGCATGATTGTGAGGAATTTCCTACGATTGAGTCGGGTTTTGCGGAAATTTACATGATGCATTTCAAATGATTGCTCGGAATTTTGCGGAATTTCGCAGTGTTTTACATAAATGCCAGGAATTTTCCATGATTGCGCGGAATTTCTCATGATTACGCTGGATGGCGCATGATTGCTCCGAATTTTGCGAAATTTCGCAGGATTTTGCATGATTGCGAGGAATTTCACATAATTGTGCAAAATTTCATATGATTACGCCGGATGTGTCATGATTGCTCGGGATTTTGCGAAATTTCGGAGGATTTCGCATGATTGCGAAGAATTTCACATAATTGTGCGGAATTTCATATGATTACGCCCCATGTCGCATGATTACTAGCGATTTTGCGGAATTTCCCATGATTGCGCGGGATTTGGCAAGATGTCGCATGATTGTGCGGAATTTGGTACGATTGAGCCGGATTTCGCCGAAATTTTCATGATTGCGCGGGATTTCATATAATTGCGCGAAATTTCAAGTGATCAACTAATTTTGCGAAGGAATAGATAACACGGTTCATAATACTTTAATTTAAATACTTAAAATAATAATTTATTACTAGATAGTAATTAATATTACTGAACTAAAACTAACTGGGTGTTAAATATATTGAATAATGGTGTAATATAGTTATTAAATAAAATATTGAAGAATAATTAGAATATAAAAAGTCATGTTAAAATATTATAATATTAACAACAAATGGTAAAGTGTTATATATGTTCGGAAAACACCAGCACCATGAGTAGAACATGCCTTTAAAATATTTCTTTATTTATCTATTTATTTTTTGTATAATTGTCAATATTAAATTGTTTATTTTTTTTTATAGTTTTATGTAGAAATCTACTTATCTTTTGTAATTGATATTATCCTATAATTCCTAAAAAGTTGACGGAAATGAAAATTTGGGGTCTAATTGTATTTACAAACCTGGTTGCTTATATAATATTTGTGGAGGGGGGTGGGGACTAAAGAAAGGGCTTAAGAATTTTTGATATGTGATGTTTTCAAGGTAAGGAAGGACACCGGTGGCAAGGGTGCGTTCAGTGACACGTCTGGAGATCCTTTTACGGCTCTGTAAAGAAGAGAGTTTATAATCGATGATTTTTGGGCCAGATGATGTGAAACTGCATTAAGGTATCAATCTATATGTAGGTAGGTATTTTATAAAATGAACGACCCAAGAATCTAGAGATTGTTATTAGTCTCTAATTCAATGGTAAAACCTATGTTAGGGTGTATACCTAGAGTTTAAATGCGTAAGAAAACCTGCTGACTAGGAGGCCAATAACCAATCAAACAATATAGGGATCAGTGGCCCAAGATAATGCCTCTCCCTTAGCTCCGCCCCTTTCAAACATTATATAAGCAGGTACAGAGTAAAATGCGATCCAGTTTTAGTTAAGCTCTGAAGAAGCCAACAGGATGATTGACGAAACGTCAGCAAGTTCGACGCAGGAGGAATCCAGAACATTTGTAAATTGTAATTGTAGGTTCTTTGAAAAATTGTCTAATTCTGTAAGTTTCCGGCAGAGCTATGCGTTTTGCATACCTCGAAACGGCGCTCGGAGTGTGTCGAATCTCGAGCCCGTCCGGTACATCTTCGGGGACGGCCCTGACCTTCGCGAAATCCGGATCCAGGTTGTCGTTGAGCACTTCGGGGGTGACTTGAGGGGTTTGGTCCGGGGTTCCGGGCACCACGCCCGTCCATTCTTCCGGTTTGGACCCCTTTTTGCCTCCCAGCAATTTGAGTTTCGATTTGGCGCCCTTGACCCCCTTTTGGGAACGGCCGTCGGTCGTTTGGAGGTTACCCATGATGACGCGCCGCCACTGGCCGGTGGTTACGGGAAGTTTGGCAACGCCGTTCTAAGATGACCGTTATCTGCAACGGATCGGATAAATGGGGACGTATTTTTTAAAATTCCGGCTTTAATTTTTCTATTTGCTTAATTAAATTAAATTTATTATTTTTTTGAATTAATTAAATAAAATATATTAAATTAATTAAATCAACTTTTATTGGTTTAATTAAAGCAAATTAAATTAAATTAATATTTATGTATATATTTATATTTTTTAGTTTTATTTTCAATTTGTTTTGAAATTCTTCATCTTTTTTTTATTAATGAGAATATATAATAATTTTTCCAATACTTTTCTATTATATAAAAAAATTGCGATAGCGAAATAATAATAATGAAGATGACGTAAACAGAGGAATTTGATTTAGATGCTACAGGGTGTTCAAAATAAACGAATATACTTGGATCGTTTTAGATTGAAAAATCTCGATTTTCTCTGAAAGATTTTTATGAGTTATGAGCAGAAAATTGAAACTCCCTGGAAGTTGCTTTAATAGCGGATTTTTTTTTGCCATAAATGAAGCAACCGTGAAAACCGGGCAATTTGCTTTAGACCGTGGTATAGGTCGCAACAAGAGCTACAGCTTTCGTTTTACCATTTTCGTCCATAATACGGGGTGCGCGCGATATTTGCAAAAATTGAAGTTGGAAATTGCAATTTCTGGTACCTAAGTACGAGAAATCGCAAAGTTTGACACAACTTTGAAGTTAGGCCGAGTGGTTGTACCAAATGTACCAAATGTATAAAGGGCGACATGGGATTGGCTTAAGTTAATGTTATATCTCTAGAATCTAGAAGACATAACCTAAGAAGCCGAGAAGCTAGATTTTGTTTTATTATCTGAAGATTTTGAGGTTATATCTGTAGAATCTAGAGATATAACTCTAAGAAGCCGGGAAAGTTGGATCTATTTCTATTAGCCGAAGATTTTGAGGTTATATCTCGAGAATTAGACACATAACTCTAAACCATAGAGATATAACCTCAAAATATTATTTAAGAGTACGCTGAATATTTTAAGGTAATATCTTTTGAATCCAGAAATTATCTCTAGAGATATAACCTCAAAATCTTCAGCAATCTCTAGATTCTATAGGTATAACCTCAAAATCTTCAGCCTATAAAACTAGACGCAGCTTCCCCTCTATCTGATAGAGATGATATTTTCTAGATACCTAACCAAATAGCATAACTATTGTTTTAAAATTTGCACTAATGCGAAATAGTATACGTACCTACCCACCTTGGGAATAGTATTCGATGAAGTTTTGCGGATAAATTTCGATCGGCGCAATCGACGAGAAACCGCAAGGACGAATAGACTTGTCCGAGATTAATTAACGGACCATTTGTAATTTCATTGCGTACATGGTGCGAACAATCCAGAGGCGTGTAAATGCTTTCGAATATAGGGCTACAGAGAAAGCAACGTCGGGGCCTAGAAGCGTCGTTTACAAATTTTTGTTCGGTGTGCCAAAAACGAAAATTTGATAACCGGCCCTGTCAACCTCGTGAAGTGAAAAATCGCAAAAGATGGCAATTATGTCACATTATAAATTAAAGGGACTGCGAATTATAGAGAGACTTGGTTTTAAATGTTCATTTTCCAGCCTGTCATGTCATATGGTTGACAAATAATTTTTTTCTCGGATACCATTCTCAACTTTTTTAAAATCTCCGTTTTTTCATCAATTATTGTTAATGTTAATGTTAAAGTTTTCGAGACGAAGACCCTTAAAATAGGTCGAGAAACAGAGTTACATAGGTTCGACTGTTTACGTTAATTTTGAATTCCGTGTATTGCAGGTTGAATGTGAAATAAACGACATTTACGAATGAAATAAAGATGAACCAGCGAAGTTAAATCAGTTGGAGAATGAAATAACAATGACAAATAAAGGAGAATAGTTTATTTCAACAAGCCAAGCCAAGCGATCTATGGGCTGAAGAAAATGGCTATGTAGTAGAATATAACAGCTTGATTGTGTTGCATAATTTAAGACAAAAAATTGTAGAAATCAACCTAAAGAAGAAGTTTAAACAGCCTAAACTAACGTCATTTTTCACGCATGTTCCACAAAAATATTATTTATTTATTTACATTTTAACCAATTTGGAAAACTTTTACATTCGTTAAAGGCAAAGAGAGAAAGACAGCAGTATAACAACTACAAACGTGTGCTACGTAAAAGAGCTGGACAATAATACCAACCATTTAGAGGGCTGTCGCGGGGATCGCGGGGTCATGGGCATGCCGAGTGACGTCATGATCCCCGAGATGACCTTCTTTGATAAATTGACCTTTCTCTTTCCATCAAGGGAAGATTGGAGAGAGGGCAGAGTCGGCTCCTGGGATGGACTTATCTGGTACACGGACGGGTCCAGAATGGGAGATCTGGCCGGAGCTGGAGCGTACTGCGAGACAACGGGATCAAGCTTGTCGGTCCCTCTGGGTCAGTACTGAACTGTGTTTCAGGCGGAAATTTTCGCTTTATTGATGGCGGCCAGAGAGGTGCTTCGGCTCAACTACGGAAGCAGGAGAGTCTTCTTCTGCTCGGAGGGCTGCACTCATGGCGCTGAAGTCAGTGCGTACGCGCTCCTCGTTGATAAAGGAGTGCAAAGGGGTACTGAGGAGGGTGGCTGAGGTCACGTTGGTCTGGGTCCCGGGTCACACCGGTGTCCGGGGCAATGAGGCAGCGGACGCCTTAGCCAGGGAGTGCTCCTCGCATAGGCATATAGGGCCAGAGCCCCGCTTGGGGATCGCCCCGTGTGTGAGGCGGGGAACTCTCGAAGCCTGGGCGAGAGACCGGGCCGCGGGGGGCTGGAGAGTTGCTCCGGGAATGAGGCAGGCGAGGCTTATGATATATGGGCCCGCCCTTCCTCGGACCAGGGAGCTGCTTAGACTGACCAGAAGGGAGTGTAGAGCACTAACAGGGGCCTTGACATGGGCAAGATTGGGAGTCTTCGGAACGGCCCTGATCGATCCGGACTCAGTGCACGGTATTGGGCTAAAGGAGTTGCTGACCTTCTACAGGAGGGGCGGCATTTTGGACGCCCTCTAGAGCGGCCTGGGGGCACAACGGGCCCATCTGATGGCCTAAGTGCTTGGACGCCAGCGAGGGCGCCCCCCTTTAATACCAATACCAATACCAATAATACCAACCATTCAGAATTTTAATGACAAAAGCTAAACCACTCTGAGATCTTCTGGTTTGAAGAGTATCAATATTGAAGGCCTTAGCTATAATACTGCAGTTTATCTGATACCCATTGCAGATATTGATGCGCCTTTGAGGCCACAGATCTTAAAAATACTTTCTGAACGGCTTCGATGTTATCTATATGGCAGGCATTTTATGGAGACCATACCACAGATGCATACCCCAGTCTAGAGCGAACCAAAGAGACATAAAGGAGTTTAAGGCAATGTGGAGTAAGTTGCGTAAAACAAACTCAAGGACTCGCATAGAAATATGTCACAAAACTTAGTTTAGAATCGACGCAAACAGTAGTGGCGGTCTCGATCTGGACCCCAAATGCTATATTAGTTGTGAACCGTACTCAACGAACGACTAAAGCTAATACTACGGCATTTCTTTACATTGAAGGCGAGGCTATCAATCTTAGACCACACGCAAACACTGTCCACGTCTCTCTGAAGCAGCAGAGCATCTTCGCGCGATCCAACCCTCCTGAATATCTTCAAATTATCCGCAAACAAAAGACACTGCGATTCCGAAACTATACTAACAATATCATTTATAAACAAGATCGTGTGGTAAAGGGACGCATTGTTTTTCTATCGCGTTCCTGCGGACCGCTATGGAACTTTCGCAAAATCGATGTGATTTAATCGTGCATGCACCCTGTATAAAATGTCCTTCACACCTCGTCGAACTTCAAAGTTACAGCAAACATCGGTAGATATTAAAATTTGCACAAATAACAGCGTTGTCGAATAATATTTTTGCGAATATCTCGCGCCCTGTATAATTGAAGAAACCTGAAATTCTCTCACGATACGGTTTACGATACTGTTAAAATAAAATTATCCCATCTTTAACGGTTTTCCATTTATCGCCACTAATTTACCCAGAAAAACGGAAATTTTTAGGATATTTTAGATTTTTTGCCCATAAACGACACACCCTGTATATGATACAATCATTGTTCGAAGTAGAGTTCGGATTTTCCACGCGTCTTGGTTCAAGAATTTTTTGAAAATAGTAAATGGTTTTCGAGAAAATAAGTTTTTTCTGAAACCATGCAGTGCGCTGTAATAATCAGTGACGTCATTGCGTCTTGACAGCCCCCGAAATAACGATTTCAATATGGCCTATGACACCGTTTGAACCAATTAGCCATATTTTTTACGATTTTTGATTTGCGCCTAATAATTTACTCTGTAAAAAAACAATTTTCCAGGTTTTTTAGATTTTGGCCTATAATCTGAAAACCCTGTATATAATCGAAAAAATACCCGAAATAAATGTTATTGCACTGGATCTTCTGTGTCTGCCGGTTAAAGAATTTTGCCGATCGGATGAACGATTATGGAGGAAAATATATTTTTCTGTAAGCTAAAATTACCAAAAAAAAAATCAAACATTTTTAAACAATATTTAGTAAAATTTGATTGCGCCCAATTTCTACCGTTTAAATTTGGACACGGACTTTTACTTCTCTGCTAAATTTGAAGTTGATATCTGCAAAGTTAAGACACTTAACACATTTCTCATTTAGCACGCAATATCGGGAACACCCTGTACAATAGGTGAAAACCTTAAATACAAAAGTTTTTGCTGTCTATGCGGGCTATATCGCAACATAAATGAAAGTGAGATCTGAATCATAGTCTTTCAGTTATAACCATTTTTCAGATTTTTTGAATTTACGGCGCACCCTGTATATCTTTGAAAAATTATCAAGAATAAAAGTTTATTCTGCTTCTTCTGGTTCACGAATTTTTTTGGTCTCGTAAACAGTTTTTGAATTTTTTTTTTGAAAAAACGCGCGATTTTTTATTTTTGCTTGCGATTGCTTCAAATTTCGGACATTTATCGTGTTTCATAGCAAGGTCCAAAAAACAGTCGAAAATCGCGAAAAAAAAGATGGATACCGGCGTCGGATCAGAGCCATTTCTTAAAAGCTTATGTGCCTCGTGGAGCGTTAAAAAGGAGGCAAATTTCAATTTTGTAGCTCCAACGGTTCGAAAGATATTCACGAAAAAACAAAAGACGAGAACGGAGAACGGACAGACAAAAAAAAATTTTTTTTTTCGACGGTGATCATTTCTGTACTCACAGCGATCCCCGTTACCGAGATATAAAATTTTTATACGAGCGCAGATACTTTCGTACGTCGGTAAGTCCCGACGGCACTGGTAAGCGGGTAAGTGGCCTTACCTATCGCGGCGACGTTCATCTTGAGCTTGGAGATCGTGAGGCAATTGGGTTCCGAAGTATCGCGCATAAAACAGACCACCAACGAAGCACCCATGCGTGTTCAGGCCACCGCCTAACTGCTTTGGTACAAAACGACACCGCAGCGCGAACCAGCGAAAAAAATGACCCGGTATAGGAACCACACTTCGCTTCCCGATTTGTACGGCATTATTTGTTGTTCTTTTCCGTCCGGCGTCGGTTTCCGTTCCGGTATGAATTAGACAGCAGCAGGAGCGTGCGACAGAGAGGGGGCCGCGTTTCGGTCGTCGTTCCTGCGGCTCGCGAGGCTGCGTTGCCATCGTTAGCGCGAATTTTCACTATTAACTAATTTTTTTCAATAACAATAGGAACTCCCATTTTTCAGTTTTTTTTTCAATTTGCGGCGCGCCCTGTACATTTTTGAAAATCTTTCAGGAATAAAATTCTATGGAGCCGAATCTTCATCAATAATTTTTTCAATTGCGTAAACCGTTTTCGAGATACGATTTTTTTCTTAAATCCCAGCAAACGCAGTTTTTAATTTTTAAAAAATACTTCCCGACCCCCCAGCCCTCATTTTCAACAGGCTCCGTAACGCGACAAAGCTGCATATATGTGCCAAATATGAAGTTGATAGCTTCAAATTTCGGACACTTATCGTGTTTCATGGCAACGTCCAAAAAACAGTCGAAAATCGAAAAAAAAAAAGATGAACGCCGAAGATTGAACGCAGTCATTTTTACATATCTCATGCACCCCGTGGACGGTTCAAAAGGAGCAAAATTTGAAGCGCGTATGTCAAACCGTTCGGAAGTCATCCTCGAAAAATTCTGGAGCAGAGAACAGAGAAACGGAGAACAGAAAAAAAACATTTTTTTTTTTCGACGCTGATTCGATCTGTACCAATGGCGGTCCTGTAGGACCTACCGTTACCGAGATTTGGAAAAAATTGGTCGCTGGGTAGGGCAAGTTCGTAGCAGCTTCGCGGTTTCTTGTGGTAAACAGACCCATTGTTTTTCTATCCTGCGGACCACTATGGAACTTTCTCAAAATAGATGTAATTTTATTGTGCATACACCCTGTATAAAGTGTTTTTCAAGCCTCGCCGAACTTCAAAGTTTCAGCAAACGACACACCCTGTATATGATTCAAACAATGTTCGTAATAGAGGTGATAGCGCTGGATCTCCCACGTTTCCTGGTATATGATTTTTTCCAATAGAGTAATGCAGTACGTGGTAATAGTAAATGACGTCATCGCTTCTATATTGAGGGCGGGAAATGGTGATTTTCATTTGGATTTTTTCAAATATCTCGAACAAGGTATCTGATACACGAAAACCGTAAATACAAAAGTTGTAGCTATCGATGTAGCCAATTGGCCATATTTTTCACGAATTTTGATTGATTTAATAACTAAAAGAACGATTTTCAGGGTTTTTTAGATTTTTGTCTATAATTGAAAAACCCTGTATATAATGTAAAAAAAAATCAAAAATTTTAAAAAAATTCTTTGCGAAATTTTGAGTCCTATATGAAATGCGGTTGTGGACTTCGACCCTTCTGCCAAATCTGAAGTCGATAGCTGAAGACACCTGTTAATTTTTGAATATAGCACTTAATATCTTGAACACCCTGTATAACAGGTGAAAACCCTTAATACAAAAGTTTTAGCTGTCAATGCGGGCTATATCGTTATGTAAAAGAAACTGGAAAATATATTTAAAGTGGTTCATGATGGTCTATCGATAACTTATATGGACTTATTGACGATTTACACGGTTTGCAGTTATTTATAGTAATTTTATAGCGACTAAAGCTTTAATTTATTATTTGTTATTATTTATTTAATTTATTAATTAATTTATTGAGGATTTTTAGTCATTTATGGTAACTTGTAGAAGATTTACAGAGATTTACAGCGGTTTATCCGTGATTTTTATTGACTTGCTGAGGATTTAAAGTGGTTCATGATAGTCTATCGATAACTTATATGGACTTATTGACGATTTACACGGTTTGCAGTTATTTATAGTAATTTTATAGCGACTAAAGCTTTACCGATAACTTCATGAATTTATTGAGAATTTTCAGTCATTTATGGTGTAGAGGATTTACAGAGATTTACAGCGGTTTATCCATGATTTTCATTGACTTGCTTACGATTTAAAGTGATTCGTGATAGTCTGTCGATATTTTTTATGGATTTATAGACGATTTACGAGGTTTGTAGTGATTTTCAGTAATTGTCTAGCGACTAAAGCTTTAATTTATTATTTGTTATTATTTATTTAATGTATTAATTAATTTATTAAGAATTTTTAGTCATTTATGGTAACTTGTAGATGATTTACAGAGATTTACAGTGGTTTATCCGTGATTTTTATTGACTTGCTGAAGATTTAAAGTGGTTCATGATAGTCTATCGATAACTTATATGGACTTATTGACGATTTACACGGTTTGCAGTTATTTATAGTAATTTTATAGCGACTGAAGCTTTAATTTATTATTTGTTATTATTTATTTAATTTATTAATTAATTTATTGAGGATTTTTAGTCATTTATGGTAACTTGTAGAAGATTTACAGAGATTTACAGCGGTTTATCCGTGATTTTTATTGACTTGCTGAGGATTTAAAGTGGTTCATGATAGTCTATCGATAACTTATATGGACTTATTGACGATTTACACGGTTTGCAGTTATTTATAGTAATTTTATAGCGACTGAAGCTTTAATTTATTATTTGTTATTATTTATTTAATTTATTAATTAATTTATTGAGGATTTTTAGTCATTTATGGTAACTTGTAGAAGATTTACAGAGATTTACAGTGGTTTATTCGTGATTTTTATTGACTTGCTGAGGATTTAAAGTGGTTCATGATAGTCTATCGATAACTTATATGGACTTATTGACGATTTACACGGTTTTCAGTTATTTATAGTAATTTTATAGCGACTGAAGCTTTAATTTATTATTTGTTATTATTTATTTAATTTATTAATTAATTTATTGAGAATTTTTAGTCATTTATGGTAACTTGTAGAGGATTTACAGAGATTTACAGTGGTTTATTCGTGATTTTTATTGACTTGCTGAGGATTTAAAGTGGTTCATGATGGTCTATCGATAACTTATATGGACTTATTGACGATTTACACGGTTTGCAGTTATTTATAGTAATTTTATAGCGACTAAAGCTTTAATTTATTATTTGTTATTATTTAATTAATTAATTTATTTATTTATTGATAATTTTTTGTCATTTATTGTAACTTGTAGAACATTTACAGCGATTTACAGCGGTTTATCCGTGATTTTTATTGACTTGCTGAAGATTTAAAGTGATTCATGATAGTCTATCGATAATTTATATGGACTTACTGACGATTTACACGGTTTGCAGTTATTTATAGTAATTTTATAGCGACTAAAGCTTTAATTTATTATTTGTTATTATTTATTTAATTTATTAATTAATTTATTGAGGATTTTTAGTCATTTATGGTAACTTGTAGAAGATTTACAGAGATTTGCAGTGGTTTATCCGTGATTTTTATTGACTTGCTGAGGATTTAAAGTGGTTCGTGATAGTCTGTCGATAACTTATATGGACTTATTGACGATTTACACGGTTTGCAGTTATTTATAGTAATTTTATAGCGACTAAAGCTTTAATTTATTATTTGTTATTATTTAATTAATTAATTAATTAATTTATTGATAATTTTTAGTCATTTATTGTAACTTGTAGAACATTTACAGCGATTTACAGCGGTTTATCCGTGATTTTTATTGACTTGCTTAAGATTTAAAGTGATTCATAATAGTCTATCGAAAACTTTTACGGCTTTATTGACGATTTATGCGGTTTCCAGCGATTTATAGAAGTTTGGTTAGTTTTTTTAGAGTTTTTAGTCATTTTTAATTTTTGTAGAGGATTTACAGAAATTTATAGTGGTTTATAAGCGATGTTTATTGATTTATTTAGGATTTGAAGCTATATAGTTCATCGGTGGTTCTCATGGATTTGTTGAGTAAGTTTGGGATTTATTAAGAATTTTGGTGACGTTTACAGGGTTTGCAAAGATTTATAGCGGTTTATCAATGGTTCGCATTGGTTTCTTGAGGTTTTAGAGCGGTTTATCGGTGAATTCCGGTGACTTTTGGGCAATCTGCAGAGATCTGAAGATTGAAAATATATCAGCTTAATGGTGCAATGGGTAGGGATGTTTCGTAAGAAAACGTGACAACATCGCGGGGTGAGTCCGTTGAGCAGAGACATCCAATCGATTAGGGGTTCGACGTAGGTCTGTTCTCAAATTCTTTCCTTTCTCAAGCGACAGACGCGTTCGCGTAGAAGCCTAGTATTCCAAGAAAAGCGATTTTTTGGGAGGGGCAAATGTTGACGTATGGTTTACCGACTAAGTAAATAATTCCCATACTATTTTTTGCGTCGTTAGACGGAAGCTCTATTTATAACGGGACCGTGTTTTTTTTAGGGAGATAGTTTTGATAAACCGCCCATAAGAAAACATTCACGAAACATGCATCCATCGTTGCCGGTTTTCACGGGAAAATATCACGAGATTCCGGGAAAAATTTGAAATGCATGTGACATTAGTTTTCGGATGCTTTGGTCTCCTTATAAGCTTGACTACTTTTTACATCTTATCTGAAATATGTCTAATTCTTAGTGAACCCGCTAGAGCGCGTTATTTGATATAATAACAGGAAATGGAAAAATTCTATAAAAAATTAAAGGCAATAAGATGTAATCAAATGATACCCAAATATGCTTGGGAAAATCGTATCTTGATATCTTATTCCTAACCTAAAATATCGTAGTAAGAAAAGTTAGTTAGCCTGACAGGCTCTCTCGTTTTCGGTGGAACTTGGTAAACAATATCCTTTAACCGACCCCACAGATAAAAGTTCAAACCAGTGAGGTCTGGGGAACGGGGTGGCCAAGGAAATAGACTTTTACCTCCAAGTGACCTCTGGTGATATTTGATGTAAATATTCTCGCAAATTTCTTGAAAAATGCGGCAGATCTTCTAGTAAAATAGGCATTTGGATTACCGGAAAATCATTAAGACCTATAATAGTTTTGAATGGTATTGAGACTCCAGTGTAATGTAGTGAGGATTGTTGCGGTACCGAAAATGGATATTATGCAAATTCCATCACTTCCACAATATCTGTACAGGGTGTTCTATAACTCAGTATAATTAAACATTGAAATTGAGACTTCTGGTCATCATCAAATTATTTTTTTTAAATACAGACCTGATTTTTTTCAATTTAAATAAAACTTCTTATCACTTTGATATATTTAACCATCATACTGTCCTGAAGTACATTTTTGGGTAAGAAGGAACGAAAAAGAATAAACGTATTACCTTTTCGTGATGTTTTTATTGCAAATTATTGATATTTGGATAGCGGAAATTACATTGTTAACAGAAACTTTCATCAAATTGAACATAAGATACAAAAAATACATTCAGTTAATCATAAACAATTTGTGCCCCACTATATCCAAAATTGTTTTATTCTAAAAGTTTTCGCAGGATCAATAATATTGTTGGCTCTATCATGTTGTCATTGTTCTAGTAGACGTGGATAAAACAAAATATGGTACGAATTATGGCACTCTGAAGGTTTTAACGCAACTGAACTATCGACTGCATATACGATCATATCTTAATAGGGTTCTAAAGCAAACATTTGGACCACGTGGAACGCATAATCTTAAGTAGTAATTTCATTAGCCAAAGAACCCATTAAGTAATTTTTGCAAGTATTCCAAACACTCACCTTCGTGCTGAATGCGCCACCATTATTAGTAATCGTCGCGGGTACCACCGATTCACGAAAGCACCACCAAACAAACGTTTCGCATTGCCTGTGGCAAATAAAAAAAAATCCCCGTTAATACTGAAGCGTGTCCGGTTGATAGCGTCGGGTTCGATTTCGCGGGTCAAAACCGGTGTCGTCCGTTTTGATAATGGAGTTGATGTCATTGCCGCAGATACGGCGGTCCCACTGGGTCAATGCCGCTTCCCTATAAATAGCCTCTGACACTTCGTTATTTAAATATTAACGAACCGTTAAATTGATAATGATAATAACAGTAAAAATTCGTTTTTTTCAATTCGATCTTACGAGGGCAGCGCCAAAATTTCCGGGCCTGAATATGAAAGAAATAAAGTAGAGTAACAATTTTTTATTATGTTTCAATATAATCCCCCTTAACTTCAATACACTTATTACATCTCTACATTAACAACTCAATCCCCTTAAAAAAATATTCTTTTGATTTGTCTGCAAAATGAGCTGAAACAGCCTCTCTTAACTCAACTTCGTCGTTAAACCACCGTCTACGTAAGTCCTTTTTCAAATATTCAAATAACAGTCGCTGGGAGGATTATCTGGACTATAGGGAGGATGATCTATCTGTTGGAACCCACACTCTAAAATATCAGCTTGTACAACACCAGCAGTATGGACAGGTGCATTATCGTGCAAAAGACGCACGCCTCTGGTCAGTTTTCCTCGACGTTTTACACGTATGCAGTCTCGCAATTTATGTAACAATGTTGCGTAATATTTACCATTGACAGTGGTATTAGTTTCTTTAAAATATATCATAAGGATTCCTTCACTGTCCCAAAAGAGCGTGGTCATCACGTTTTTCGTTGACCGGCAGACTCTGAATTTTGTTGGAGGTGCTTCACGACGCCACTCCAGTGATTCTTTCTTCGATAGAGAAATAATAGACAACCATAATTTCATCCCCCGTCACAATAATTTCTATCATAGCTAACGTTTCGCCAATCATCCTGTGGCTTCTTCAGAGCGACCCAGGTCTGATTTTCTATTGATAAGAATATCTAAGATTGGGGGGTTGTTATTACGCAGGAGGAATCCAGAAGTTTTATAAAAAGCATAGTAACATCATTAATGTGACAGCATGCAGAGAAATTACTTTTTATTTTTAAATGAAAAAAGTGCGACGGACAAAAAAAATATCTGCTCCTAAATGAAGGTAAATGTCTTTTTTTAAGGAAATCAATGTCGTATATATTTTTTGAAAAATATGTGCCAAACATATTTTATTTTTGAAAAATATACCACCCAGTATATCAAAAGTAAAACGACATAGATACAGAGATACAGGTGCCAGTTTAAGTTAAGCGCTGAAGAAGCCAACAGGATGATGGGCGAAACGTTAGCTAGTTCGATTCATCAGCAACCGACGCAGAGGCAATCCAAAAGATTTGTGAATAATTTGTGGATAATAAGTGTTATCAAAAAAAAAAAAGAGCTCTTTGATTAAAACTACAACATGGGTTTTATACATCTGTCGTATTCTGTGCAGAACCGTACCGTCCGGTCAGTATAAATTGAATGCAGACGATCAGATAGGTGGTGACGTTGGTTATTACGAATCCCAGGACTCCGTAGTTGATGA
Organism: Cylas formicarius; assembly: GCF_029955315.1. Lineage (NCBI taxonomy): Eukaryota > Metazoa > Arthropoda > Insecta > Coleoptera > Brentidae > Cylas > Cylas formicarius. The sequence goes on along the minus strand of NW_026844347.1, from coordinate 38,675,695 downwards.
TGAAAAAACCCCCCGCCGAAATTCCTATGTCGGTTCTCGAAGTTTGCTGAATCAAAAGCTGGACGTCTTCTGTGATGTCGTTCCTTTGGGCGTGCGACAGGGACGGCGGCAGCCTGCCGAGGAAAACGAAACAGGTCCGGACTATGTCCGCGTTCCGTTTTTGGACGTTGTAGCCGGATTTCGCCAACATTAAAGCCTGAAACTGAAGGTAAATGCTTACCGGTGCTGTAGTGTCTAAGCTACGGCCGAAAATTAAAAAACTAACGCAAAAAATTTAATATTTAACGTGTACACACACTTTTCTATTGCTTTTGCTAAATCAGGGCAGTGTGTAAAATACCAGCTTATTTGACAAGCTATAACTCAATTTCCGAACGCCCCGAATTTTAAACCGGGATATACGAACCATTGCGATGAACATCCATCCGAAGAACGTCGCCGTCTTGTAGGCCGTGAAGGGGCGTCGGTCGAACCCGTCGCCCAGTATACCGTGGCCCAGTATAATGGTCAGACTCCACAGCACGATCGACGTGACGTAGATCGTAGCGATCAGCAACGTGGTGCCGAACACCTCGTTGAAGACGTCCAAGAAATCGCACAGCTCCAGGTGTATCTTTCGCGTGCGGATCACCTCGCGTCTCACCGCCTTTGTCTTATACTCCTCGACCACCCGGAACTTATTCCGTTCCGCGAACTCGTCGAAGACGGCGTCCAAGCGTTCGTTTAACGTGCGAAACTTTCGGCCCACGTTGAAACCGAAAGCGTTCACGTGGAACATGACGATCCAGTAGACGTAGAACTGGACGTTACGGTTGACGAAGAACGGATATGAGCTGGGCTCCACCAACGAGCCGACGGCGAAAACGTCCAGGCTCGTCTGCGCGACGTAAGCGAAATGGACGAGGGTGAATCCGATCCAATACTTGCGGCCTTTCGTCAAATCCTCGGGGTTGATTTTTTTGGTGACGTCGACGAAACTACGCAGCAGCCATTCCGATTTGTCCGCCCGGAGGAAACCGACCGCGGTGACGACGTTCGAGACCGTCAGCAGGCCGCTGTTGATGAGCGTGACGACGACGACGACGATCGAGTCGCGGGCTTCGTGGTTTCCGAAGAAGTTGGAGTAGACGTAAGAAGCGAGCACCAAGAGCAAGGTCAGTATCGCCCAGATTTTGTTCGACCTGCCCAGCTTGGACGACCAGTAGGGAATCCTCAGAAAAGGGTCCTGGAGGATATCCGCGTCGCGGCACGTCGACGGTGCGCGTTTGGACGCTACCATGGCCCTCGGACTTCTGAGCGAAGTGAGGGAGCGATAAGCGACGCGATCGGTTTTTGATTGCTCCCGAGGGATTTGCCACGTCGCATATAGGAATTAATGGATAAATCATAAATGAAATCATTTTACGGTTCATAGAATGTGTGTACTCCCTTTTGGTGTCGGTTTAATAATATAAATTCTTTCTAATTAAGGTATGTATTTTTTCTACTCCCGTATGTAAAATGCCTAATTACACACCGATTTAGCGTGCGGGAAGCGTCAAGTTTCGTTTCCCACGGATCCGAGCCACTTCGGATATTTCCGGGATTTTACCGCACTGGTTTAGGAGCGATCGGATGTTTTCGGAGATTTCACCGCACTGTTTGAATTTTGACGTCTGTCAATTCTGACGGTCATGTCATTGAATGTATTCGTGTTGTTTTACGAAAATGTACCCAAAAACTAATACGCCGAAAAATGTTGCGCAATATATCAGACAATTTAAACAAAAAAAACAAACTTTAGTAGTTTTTACAGCTATTATATTAATATCTTGCGAAGACCAATTGTACGATTTTCAAATATCCATGTCTCATCAGTACAAACAAGGTTGGTTCCTGCTTTTTTTTGCTTATAGGATCTTCAAAATTTAATCCTCTTAAATGCTCTATCCTTTAAAAATTGTCTAACGTCTATGTCTAACGAGACATAGTACGTAAATAGAGACAACAATAGCAAAACCGAGAGGAACGATAAACAAGTAGGTTAAATGGGAACTAGTAAATATGCCGTTTAAAGCACTTGTTGCATAATATACTATTACAGTTCATAAAATGTGTGTGCTCCCCGTTTCTTTTTGTTTTGGGGGTGAAAAGAATTTACTTTTTCGAAACCCAGGATACAGGACATCCAAGTGGATCGTTGGGAAAGCCTGAGGAAGTTTGGCGATGGTTTATTTATATAAATTCTGCATAAAATAAATTGTTTCGGATTAAGATGTGTAATTTTTTCTACAATTCCTTGACATTATTAATTCAACCAATTGACGAACGCATGGATTATTTAGTTCGGTGGACATCTGTTGGAGCTCGAATCGACTAATTAGTTCGCGCGTTCGACGCGAGATGCCACGCGCGCAATCTATCCATACTAGCCTCATGTAATTAGTTCCATGATTGTAACAAGAGATGGCATCACTACTGCATGCACACAATAACTCGTTATTAAAATCTTGCGTCTATAATTTCCTGTTTTTCTAATTATATTGACCAAACAAATTCAATTCATTTTTACGCAATTGGCAGATTGACGATTGCCTTCTTCTTTAAGTGACTGGCAAAATTTCAACTGAATATAGACAGAAACTGTGCGTCCAACATTGAGTTAATAGCGCAAAGTAAAAATAAACAACCTCAATTATGCGACCAGCTGCACCGAACCAAAATAAAAACAAGGACACGTGAAATTACAAAACGCCGTTTCGATACATGGCGCAATGTCCTGTTCATCGTCTCTATAATCTCATCATTCTTCGTTTACGCAAAACATAGCCACATGCCAAACAAATATGCCAGCCACGATAATTACAGAACAATTCGTGCTTAATATTTAAATTTTCTAATATGCTATTTACCAACATTCACGAATTCAGAAAAAACTTGCTCTGCTGGGCAAGGACGAACATCCAAATTCTGATCTGTAGCATGCTTTGCTAAAACATTGCGTTGCGTTGAGCCTTTTGCCAGGACCAATATTCTATGGTTTTAATTATTGTTGAACTGCGGTCCAAGTAAAATTTGAAATTACAGAAATAGAAATATTGATTTCTAAAATTATAACCATTTTTTGACTCCGTGATTTCGATTCTAGATGCTGCGTTTATCGCTTAGTCTTTTAAAATGTGTTACAATTTTTATTTACCTAGCAAAATTTGCGTTTGCGAAAGATGCGAACGTATTAATGACCGAGGTTTTCCAAATAGTAGTCGATCCTCCCCTTTTTAACTGGACCTACGAGGGTAGAAGGGACCAATTCGTATACGAGGCGTCCCTTCTCAATGCGCCGGATTTACCGTCTTGGATCCACTATGTATACAGCGAACGTCATCACTCTGGTTACTTGTACGGGGTGCCCCCGAACAAAAACAAAGCTGTCGTTCCACTCGAAGTCGTCGCTCTCAATAAACACAATTACGAAACGCGAGTCAAAAACATAAATGTTATTATCTCCGAGAAGCTGAATCCGGCTAAATACGAGCTGCACTTGAAAATCGACAATTTGAATGTGGAAGACATGTTTGAAGTCGATCGCATGGACGCATTAAAAGATATTTTTAGGAAACAATTGTGGCGCGACAGTGACGAGGATCTTTACGTTACGTTTCTCGAGTCGGCGATCGAGATGGGCGCACGGAAGCCTTTGAATCCAAGCGAAGGAGAAGGGTAATATTCTATCTAACTATCGCTATAATCGTCACTTTAATTTACACCCAGGGTGATCGTGAGGTTCGGCAGCGAAGTGGTATTTTCGTCGGAGCTGTTGGAGCTTCAGGAGGAAGTTAGACCTTTGTACAAAGTTTCACCTTGTCCGAGAGGATTCAAGAAGACGTCGGTCGAAAGATATTTTAAAGAGGCGGGTTTCTCAATGGACTGGTGCTCGTTTCGGCTGGTTGATATGATGTTCAAAGCCCGATGTCGATCTCAGCATTTGCACTTTTAGATTCGAAGGGATGAAAACAATAATTCGGCCATGCACAAATCGAATCACGTCAACACCGAGGAAGACGCCTATGATGATTATTGGAGGCCGATTTCGAGGGACGAACTACCAAAAAGGAGTTATATGAAGGAGCTCTTGCTGACAATTACAGTACCTACTTTTGTTATGGTTATATTGGTGCTGATCCTGACGTTCGTTTTGTGCTTTCATCACGACGATTTGTGAGTAATCCGAAACGTTGACCTCATTGTATTCAACATTTGTCATTCCCTACCGTTTGCAGAGACGATGAGGAGAGCGACTTTTTTCTAGATAATTTGTTTCACATTTGTATAGACTGGTACCATGAAAGGTAAAACCATCCACGGGAGAGTGATCAATTGCTGTGTTTTTTTTTCTTTTGGTTTGTTTATTTGAAATCTCTTACACGGAATGCTTGTTGAAACAGAAAAACCCTTAAAATTGAAGTAGTTCAAATGTCTTGCTCCTGGCTTACATCAAAATAGTTCAAATGTTTCGTTGATTCCTTTGCCGTACCGTACATGCAAAATTTCATAGAAAACGATTTGAAAATGTAGCCTTTCTTAAAATTTTTAGAATCTCAATAGGCGCTAACAGGTGTGATAATCTGGTTTGTTTGGCCTACTAATAAGCCAAACTCGCTTAAAATAACATTAAATAAAAAAATAAATTAAGTTAATCAAAAAAATAATAGAAAATGATTTTTATATATTATATTATATTCAAAATTCTCGGTTAAAAGTAGTTCAAACGCACAAACCATTCCAGCTTTAAAAACCATCGACAATATATTAATTGGGTTTCTGATGATGCTATAAATTCTTTTAATTGGGGTTCTTTTGTGACAAAGATTAGGAGAAAAAGCTATCAAACAGAATCGTTTTTGTGTGTTTTCACGATTAGTGCAAAACTAATCAAAGATTTATTAAAATCCGATGTGATAAAATGTTTTGTTATGCAAAATAAAACTGAACTTATTTATTTGACACAGTTCGGTTAGTAAAAGAAATTAGCAAAAATATTTTCCATTTTCTTTTACATGACGATATGCCCACATTGACAGCTAAAACTTTTGTATTGAGGGTTTTCGCCTGTTATACAGGGTGTTCAATATATTAAGTGCTATATTCGAAAATTAGCAGGTGTCTTCAATTTTCAGCTATCGACTTCAGATTTGGCCGAAGGGTCAAAGTCCACACCCGCATTTCATATGTTAAAAAAGGACTCAAAATTTCGCAAAGAATTTTTTAAAAAGTTTTGAAAAAGTTTTTTGGTATATTTTGCCTTTCAGAAAAAAATTATTTTGTCGAAAACTATTGACCCGATCGGCAAAATTTGTGAACCGGAAATGCGGGACCATAACTTTTATTTCAGGCATTTTTTCCATTATATGCAGGGTTTTTCAATTATAGACAAAAATCTAAAAGACCCTGAAAATCGTTCTTTTCGTTATTAAATCAATCAAAATTCGTGAAAAATATGGCCAATTGGCTACATCGATAGCTACAACTTTTGTATTTACGGTTTTCGTGTATCACATACGTTGTTCGAGATATTTGAAAAAATCCAAATGAAAATCACCATTTCCCGCCCCTCAATATAGAAGCGATGACGTCATTTACTATTACCACGTACTGCATTACTCTATTGGAAAAAATCATGTACCAGAAAACGTGGGAGATCCAGGGCTATAACCTATATTTCGAACATTGTTTGAATTATATACAGGGTGCGTCGTTCATGGGCAAAAAAATCTAAAACATACTAAAACTTTCCGTTTTTGTGTGTAAATTATTATCGATAAATGAAAAACTAGAAGGATGCGATAATTTGATTTGAATAGTATCGTAAATTGTGTTGGGAGAATTTCAGGTTTCATCAATTATACAGGGCGCGCGAGATATTTGAAAAAAAAATAAAAAAAACATTCGACAACGCTATTATTTGTACAAATTTTATTATTTAAGAAAGTTTGCCGTAACTTTGAAGTTCGGCGTGACTTGACAGACACTTTATACAGGGTGTATGCACAATAAAATCACATCGATTTTGCGAAAAAAGTGACGATTTTTCGAAAGCAATCTTGTTTCCTATATTCTAGAAGTAGACGTTCAGTTCTTAAAGAACTCAACTGCATATTTATGTAGAAGTGAAACACATGATTTTATCAAATTCAGAATACATATTAGACAGGATATCTTCCGTATGTTCAAAAAAATCATATAATTTACTTATAACTCTGAGCTTCGAAGTCTTTAAACGACACTTAAGACGGTATTGCAATTAACATACTGTAATAAAAACGTGCAATTAATTCTTAATTAGATTTAGCTGGTAAAAAATAATTTAAACTGACAAAACATCTTTTTTTTGTGACATCTTGTCTTTAACTTTTATTTTTGCCTATAAGAAACTTTTTTATTGAAATTAGTTGAAGTGAGTTGCTTATATAGAGCTTTCATTGTACCACCAAATCTCGAAAAGAAATATAAGTGACTCATATCAGAGTATCAATGCGGAGTGACGTCACGGCCACTGACCCATCCTTCCGAGGCCATTTTAAATTTTAGGTTTACTGCTTTTTCATACCTGAAATCCTTGATGTTAATAACGTTAATTTAGGTAAATGTAGTGTCGATCGTTTTCTGCTAGAATCGGCTTATCCGAAGAAACAGTCGAGTCCGTCACCCCCCACCAGCCTGCATCGCAATTCTCGACTTTCAACAGCGCGGACACTTTTCACAACTACCTCAACAGTAAAGAGGCTCATTCTTGCGCCGACGCGGCCATCAATTGCGGCGTCCATTGTAGGCCGAGCCCTCCGCCTTACGTAAGGCCCAAATTCAAGCCCGAATTGTGACAGGTGGTAAAAAGCGACGTCACGGAGGAAGACAGCAAGACGTGGTACTGCTAGCAACCCGTACCACCTGTGGAGAAGGTGAATTGATGTCTAGTAGCTGCCAGGTGAAAGAGGAGCCAGAATAATGCTTTAGAGTAGATAGTGTACTAAATTTATCGAAAAATAGATAAATGCAGTATAAGCGAGAGTTTCATTTTAAGCCCATCGTACTGTACTGGGCGGTGCATTAGCTGCCCTGTACTGGGTGGTCCAAATTCGAGGGGCCTCTGTTACCTAAAGCATTTGCAGCATAGTTAGCCCAAAACTAAAGTGCACGTTACGGGTTACAGGGTAATTCTCAAAAATGTGCGATTTTAAAGGCCCTCTATAACTTTTTTAATTGTCCGTATAGAGTTTAGCAAAAAGAAACATTTTTTAAAGTTTTTTAAGCGGGAATCTATCTATTTTACCCGAGATATCACACAAAGGTATATTTCTTTAAATGGGATACCTCCAATTTTTGTAAGTATTCGGGTTAATTTCTGTTTCTCCCAGAAAAGTTAGTTCTTCCAATTTTCTATCTCTGGCTAGCCTTATATGCGTCCTAGGCCGCGGTTTTGTAAAGGATCCATATTCTCGTGGATGACGTTTTACCTTCGAAAATATTTTTGAGCTAGGTTGCCTTCTTTCCGGATATTTATAAATCAAAAGTTAACCGCGGATCATTATTTGCAACTCTTAGAGCACCAAATGGAACAACTAATAGAATATATCAGTGCTGATTATATGACAGCAAGACGGTACCCCTGCTCACAATGTTGTGCAAGTTAAAAATTTTTCTTAACATGGAATATCCCAGGGGTTGGATTGGGTAACGGCGGAACTATGGGTTGGTCAGCCGACAGCCCTAACTTAACACACATGCAGGAAAATGTTCAAATCTCTATTGTCCCTTTCTTCTGCTTGATTATCGACATTATATATTTGTATTTGTAATATGAACATTTATTCAAAACTGAACAAGACCAAAGCCCAAGGGAATTCTGCTTGATTCCTACAAACAATTTATCATTTAACAATACATAATAATGTGTTAGAATATTGGAAAAAAAACTCGCAACGTAGGCCATTGTAATTGGTTAGTTTAGGTTGGATTCACAGACTGATGTCAAAAACTAAAACATGAACATGGATAACAGAAGAGGGGGCAAGCATGAGAAACAACATCGTGTAACAAAACAATTTATTCGTGTAACTACACAGTCGCTCCATCTATCAACGTATTGCCGTAACACGTGCACTAGTAAACTGGTTGCGTGGGCCAGTAGAGAAAGTCTATCGTCGGTACAAGCGTATTGCAGTTTCGACGCGGTAAATTTGATTATTTAGACGAATTAGAGCTCGTAAGCCAAGCTGCTATCGATTTTAAGACTACGCAGCTCGCTAATCCAACAATTTGCTACTTTTAATAACAAACAGAGATGTTTCTAATAAAAAGTGCAAGTTCGGAACAAGATGCTATTTTCTCTAGGATAGACGGGTTAATTCTTACGTAATTAAGTATCGCGATAAAAATATACGGGATAAAAGTAAAAAATATAATACCGCGCTCGCTATCGATCATTAAGTCAACTGCCTTCAACAATAAAACTAAGCAAAACCGCTAAAATATATACTTACAGAGAGATTTTAATAGGGCCCAATCGCAAAACCAAGTTCTATTTCTTCTTTGTAACAAATTTCCGTCATTTAGAAAAACTGGGCGCGTTTCTGTTTAGTTTTTAATTTATGTTTACGTATCGATTATTCTAGTGGAACAGTAATTCCAACCACTCGCGGTAATACTTGTTCTTAAAAAAGCAAGCAGCGCCATCTATGGAAGGCTAAGCGAACTCTGTATTTCACTTAAGTACGAGTGCCCTCATTTGCTTTCTTCGTTTGAAGGTTATAGAATGTTGATGCAACGGGATCTTTTGGATCTCCGATGCCTTAATATAGGCTTCCGTTAATGTCTATACATTAAGAATATATTATGGACTTAAAATTATTTGTTTATTTTCGTATTATAAACTAACTTTTAAGTTAACAAATGAAAATTTAACTGATTTCTTAGTAAAAAAAATCATGTTTTTCTTATCGGTCACATGCTTGTATTCATTTAAGTTTAAGCTTCGGGAAGAAAATTTCACTGCTCGTCATTAGTTTAAACAAAATGAATTTATTTATGAGGGCGCGCCGGGCGCGGTGGAAACGCCGCTCGGCTGGGCGCCTCGAAAAACAATACAAAATATTATTATAAAACAAATTTTATTGTTATTTATGTTATTATAAAATATTTTATTTTTTTTTAAACAACGTTATAAAGAATACTATCAAATTTTTTTATTATTGTTACCAAACAGCGTAAATTTTGAAAAAAATAATCAATCAAAATTTTTAAAACTGTTATGGTCTACACTTATTTTTTCTAGGTAATTTAATCAATTATTATTTTTAAATTTACTAGTCAACACTCCCATTTTCAGTTAACAAAAGAAAAACCGCTCCGTTACGATTTTCATTTGTTTTTCGCGTATCCTGGTAAATAACAAACTCATTTCAGAAGTCATTCCTGTCTATTCGTGACATAGGTTTATACGCAAAGCATGAAATAATTATTAAAAATAAAAGCTGAAGTGTTGACTTGCGTTTTTTTAGTTAATATTTTAGTATTATAATTTTTAATTGTAATAATAATATTTTCTGTGATTTAAAATGGTCCGAGTGAATTATGAAATTATGTGATTAAAAAAATAGTTAAATTTAGTTAATCATAAAAATGATTTTGGTGTTGATGTTGATTGGACTTTTTTCCCTACATCTCATGGCAAAGGAGCGTGCGATGGCTTAGCAGGGAGTGTAAAAACACAAGCTTATCGTGCTAGTCTCCAACGCGATAAAAACAACCGCATAATAACCCCACTTTCCTTTTTTTCAGTGGGCCCGAAGTTCTTTTTCAAAAAAATAGCAACCACGATCCGAACGCTTAACTACATTAAAAAATACTCGCCAATTTCATTATTACAAACCATTGCAAAGTTTTTCACTAGAATGCAGGCTCGTTTCAGAAAATGAAAAAGTATTAAAAAAAAAGTTTAAAAAAATAAAATAAAAACAACTGACGACAAATTTACAATTTAATTCTTTAAGCTTGTTTGTTCTATTCAGTATGTTATGATTGTTAATATTTAAAAAAAAATTAATTTTATTAATAATAATTATAATAAAATAACATATATAATAATAAAATTTCTTTTATAATAATATTTTGTATTACTATTTTAAATTATCACTGACAAAACCTTCAATGCAGTTCGAGACGCTCGGCAGCGCGGCGAAATTTTCTTCCGAAATCTTAAACTTAAATACATAAACCACGTGACCGATAAAAAAAAATGATTTTTTTAACCAAGAAATCAGTTAAACTTTCACTTGTTAACTTCAGAGTTAGTTAGTTATACGCAAATAAACAAATAATTTGAAGTCGTTAATATATTCTTAAATCATTTATCTCTTACGGTTGATTTTTTTATCCATTTTTTAATTTAAATTAAAATTTTCATTATAAAAAAAAAGTTAAAATCAAAATTAAAAAAAAATCGTTTGAGGGATCAATTTTCCATCATAAGTACTTATAATATATATATATATATATATATATATATATATATATATATATATATATATATATATATATATATATATATATATATATATATATATATATTGTTTATATTTTGTTTTTTCTTAGACCTTCTCTATATTTATGTTTAGCTTTTGGTTCTTGGGTTATAGGTCTTTGTATTAAAAGCGATTAAATTTTTTTTTGTCCATATATTGACGTTTCGGTCTTCTATGACCTTCTTCAGAAAGGGGTACAGTCAAAAAGAGACAAACACAAATCTTAAAATTGAAGAGGTAGCATCATATGGAAGTTTATACTTTAAAAGCGTTTAAAACCAAACGCTTTTAAAGTATAAACTTCCATATGATGCTACCTCTTCAATTTTAAGATTTGTGTTTGTCTCTTTTTGACTGTACCCCTTTCTGAAGAAGGTCATAGACCGAAACGTCAATATATGGACAAAAAAAAATTTAATCGCTTTTAATACAAAGACCTATAACCCAAGAACCAAAAGCTAAACATATATATATATATATATATATATATATATATATATATATATATATATATATATATATATATATATATATATATATATATATGTGTATGTATTAGTGGTAATCCAGGTGTTCATCCGTTCGTTGTTTGACCCTGGAGTAGGATCATTCGCCTGACGTTTCGCCAAAATACCACTTGGCATCTTCAGAGGCCGCGCGTCCATTTCCCTCGTACATGTCCGCAAACAACGAACGGATGAACACCTGGATTACCACCAATACACATAGTTTCATCCGTGAAGGACTAAAACAGTACATATATATATATATATATATATATATATATATATATATATATATATATATATATATATATATATATATGATGACACTATATTCCGGGATATCATCCGTTCGCTCGTTGAACTCCGACTGGAATCCTGCATCCGACTGGAATCCTGCAAATCTTGCATCCGACTGGAATCCTGCAGACGTTTCGCCAAAATCTCACTTGGCATCTTCAATGCTCGCGCTCCGAAAACACTTCGAACACTGTTCAGTGTTCGAAGTGTTTTCGGAGCGCGAGCATTGAAGATGCCAAGTGAGATTTTGGCGAAACGTCTGCAGGATTCCAGTCGGATGCAAGATTTGCAGGATTCCAGTCGGATGCAGGATTCCAGTCGGAGTTCAACGAGCGAACGGATGATATCCCGGAATATAGTGTCATCACATTTTTCCATCCGTGAATCAATACGTGAGAATATATATATATATATATATATATATATATATATATATATATATATATATATATATATATATATATATATATAGATTTTTTATGATCAAGTGGTAAATGGGGTCCACTTGACGTGATCTTACTCTATGTGTTTATGTAAATTTAAAAAACAAAGTTTGTTTCAATGAAACACGAGCGCAATTGAAGACCATAATGAAAAAAGGTGTTAACTCAGTTTTCCGTTTGTTAGTAAATCTTTCGAGTCATAGATTCTCCCAATTCTCGTAGACGGGTAATCTTAAAAGTGTTACGAGGTGCATCGAAATTTAGAAGCATATTGTGCCTATTTAGTTGAATGTTTTAAGATCCAGGCTCTGAACATTTTCCGTCAGAAGAAGGTTCGTACATTATTATTTTTGTCAAGGGTTAATGTTTTTTATAATATACCTATTTTTAGGCGACAGTAATACCGATAATAGGGAAATACAACCGACGTCCCCCAAAAAAACTAAACTTCAGCAAATGCCAACCAGTGAACCAGTTCCAAGATCCCGCGGTATCCAGACCATTTTTTCTTCAAGAATTACCAAGGAGGCAAATAGTGATAACTCGACAAGTAGTATTTTTTTTTACATTTGCAATAGTTTCAGATTTTAGTTCAAATTAATAAAAGTTTTTTGACGTCTTTCAGGTGACTGAGATGCTGAGCTTCCCATTAAAAGGTGCAGACTTCAGAAAATCATCTCGCCAATATTGGAATTGGAATCTGAAAATCAGGACACTAAGATTGCAGACGTTGCCGTTACTAACGATAATTTGCCAGTAATGGGTCAAGTACTGATTCTAACGTGTGAATTTACCAAAGAAAATTATTTTTTTGTATTTTTACGTACAAGAGATAGGGGAAGAAGCCGCCCTTGAAAATAAGGATAAGTCAAGAAAAAGAAAATCATTTCCTGAAAAAAAATAGTGTTTAAAGGTATACCAGGTCCCAGAAAAATTTCCCTGTACTGAAAGTCGTCTCTGCAGGTAAAAGTGTAGTTTAAAATGCAATGAAAAGTTTGGCAATGAAATTAGAATAAAAAAAAAAATGACGAATGAAAAAGTTTTATTTAGGGAAGTTCGGTGGCTTCAAGTCGAACCAAATATAAATATTCGTTCGTTGCGGCTGAGGATTGGAAAAGCGTTGATAAACGGAAAAACAGAAAGATGACTAGGTCCGAACCCGAAATTAACACTTTGTTAGTAAAATATGACAATATCCAGGAACAGATTCCTTTCATCCCAGAAAACCTCAGATGCTTCTATTATAATTTGAAACGAGGAGAAAAAGAGTCATTGAATCCAAAAATGTTGCTAAATAAATAGTTTTTGTACATATAACACTCTTTTCATTTACTTATGATCATGGCTCATTATAAACAATAACTCTGAAAAAGGTGTTAATTCATTTTTTCCCTTGTTTTTTCTAATTTTTTTGGCATTGCAAATATATTTCTTCCGAAGTTGACCTGCTACAAGATTTTTTAATGTACCTTTATGCATCATAACATCTACAAATATTTAAAATTAAGTCACATGAAAAGTTCCGGGAGATAAACTTTAGCTCAATTTATTTGAAAACTAAAAAAAGTGAGTTGGCACCTTTTTGCATCATGGTCTTCAATTCACAGATTAGTTGATATCCTTCTGCGTAATTTGGTTTGCTTTTCCGTAATTTCAGATGAGAGTAGCAGCCTGTTATTTCAATTCAATTTTCGTTTAAAGAGTTTTTTTTACTTTAGTTGCTGTTTTCTGTTGTGTTTTTATTGCCGACATTTCCTTTTTGTATACTCAAAGTTGATAACAAAACTGAGCGAGAAACGGGTCGAGCCCGCCCTATTCCACCCCAGCCGACGCGTCGACTCGTCTCCCCCGGAGGCACTTGATAAAGAACGACGTCGCGTTCAATTTTCTCTGCCCGTATCACAATAAATGTCCGTCAAATGCTCGTCAGAGTCGAGGGCGCACTGTCGCAGCAAATGGCCGGAGCCCGCGCTGTGCAAACTGCCGCTGGAAAGTTCCCTGGAGTCTATCTTTTCCAAGAAGGCCGTTATGGAGCTGACGGAGTCTCCTGAGACGGTCCTGGACCGCCGATGAGTCGCCTCGAGGTTCTGATCGCTCCTGCTGAGCTTTAGTGAGACGTCGTCGGGAGAGGCGCTCTTCTGAGACACTGGAGATATCGGGTCGCTGATAGATTCGGACGTTTTCATCTCCGAACTGCCTCCGGAACGATTGGACGGTGACGAAACCTCCGACACAAGAGGGGTACTCTCGTTGTCGCTGGTCTCGTTCAGGTCCGGACTCGATCTGAGCAGTTTCTCTTTGAGATGGTGCAGTTTGTCCATGCCCGCGGACCGTTCCCTGGTTTTGTCTTTCTTGGCAGTGGTTTGAGTGTTGTCGATCGACTTGGATCGGATGCGCAGCGAGGGTCTTTGAGGTTTCGCTTCCGGTTTGATCAGGTTCAGCGACGAAGGCCTTGGTTTGGTTTGGGAAGACGAGTGTTTGTACTCGAGACATCTGGTGGCGGGGGTCTCGTACACCACGGTCGAGTCGTTGGTCGAGATGCTCACCCGGTGGTGATCGGGGTAGTCGGTTTTGATGACCACGTGACGCCCGCGGTTAGGGTTCTCCCCGCATTTGAGGCTGCTCCTGTTACCGAAGGAGGTTTTTCGTTCCAGCGCTAGAACGAAAGAGGCGGGGTTAGGCCATTGCGAGCCGTCAGAAGTGCGATGCGACAGACTACAAATTAAGGTGTCCGATTGGTTATTACTCATCGCTACACCGTAGTTCCACAATTGGACCAAATGTATTAACAGTTTTGGTTATATTGACGACTTTAAAACCATGTACACATCAAAAAAATATAGCTAATCATATAAAAGCGACTTTGATGGCTAACTTTTTGCCATGAATGTTCAAAAACACGGTAAGTTTATTAATTTTTAAGCATTTTAAATATGTTTACCGTCCTTTTCGTAGATACGGGCCTTGACTTATTGTAGAACAGAGATAAAAGTTTAGTTCTGTACTTGGGGAAAAAAACTAACTTACGTATTTTTTTTTTACTTTAAAAGTTCGTTAAGTCAACAGCTGCTGTCCAATCTTAAACGTAAACGTAAATCATATTATGCTGGAATAGGTTCTATCAATCTTATAATATCTGAAACACTTTGTTTCAGGTTTCATCAACTATTGCATGAATCATACTTGGAGGAAGATATTTTTTTCATGATGGTTTTTTGTTCCCGATCTTTGCAGTTCGGTTTATGGGTTTACATTTTTTTTGTGCCGTTGAAGCAATGGGAGTTTTTGATTGATATGTTTTTTTCTTATATATTTGACAGGTTTTATCTTGTTTGGTGGTAGTAACACGCTACTGAACCAAGTTGCCATATATAATATGTACATAAGTATATGTGAACATTGCAAAAAGCTTTAGAGAATAGAATTTTTATTTAGTTTTTAGGATTGCATACTTTAAACTAGGACATACGGCTCATTTTGGAATGGGAATAGAATTAACAAATAACTAACTAAAGTTGTAGTGGCCCAGAATAAAGAAGACCTATAGTTTATGACAACGAGGCTATTTGATGAATATACAAGAATACACAGAAAGTAACCGTTTGGTGCGGGTTTGGTGTTATTGAACAGGACGAAAAATATGAATTGAGCTCAAAAAACATGTAAGAGCCTTAAGGTACGACAAATAAATTTTATTCGACCAGAATACGTTTCTCGCATGTAATCGAATCTTCTACCAATCGATCATCCGCGACTATGTTCCGCCCCCTTACGCAATATATAAGTAGAATTAATTAATTTAACTAGAATTAATAATTCTTACAAACAGAGCCCACTAAAATGAAAAGAAATAATTATAAATATTTCAAAAATACACCTCAGAGTTTAGGTACTTCGTATTCGTACTTCGATTTTTTGAAGTATTTTAATAGAACAGATAGGCAGTTACTTAAGAAATAATAATGATAATGCTGTCACATTAACCAAATTTTTATGACCATGCAGAAAGAGGTTTCTATTTTTTAAAGCGAAAATCTTACGTCAGATTGGCTCAGCAGGAGGAATCCCGAAGTTTTGTAAAAAGTATTAAAATATATTTTAAATAAAAAAACATTAAAAATTAAAAACAAAAAATTACAGTGAACTTCGGTTATAAAGTGCCCTCTAAGGGCCAGAAAATGAGTACTCTATAAGCGGAAGTACGCTATAAAAAAACAAAAAAAAATGCAGGCACGTACATATTTTTGTTTAATATGAAAATAGAAAACTGATAAACACATATGGGTACTAAAAAAAGAAAGAAACTAAACTACCTTAACTAAAACCTTATCTATCTATATAAACACTACAACATATACGAGGGCAGCGCCAAAATTTCCCGGCCTGAATATAAAAGAAACAAAGTAGAGTAACAGTTTTTTATTATTTTTCAATATATTCCCCTTAACTTCAATACACTTATTACATCTCTTTATTAACCACTCAATCCCTTTAAAAAAATATTTTCTTGATTTGTCTGCTAGATGAGCTAAAACAGCCTCTTTTAACTCAACTTCGTCGTTAAACCGCCGTCTACGTAAGTCCTTTTTCAAATATCTAAACAAATAATAATCGCTGGGGGCCATATCTGGACTATAGGGAGGATGACCTATCTGTTAGAACCCACTCTCCAAAATGGCAGCTTGTGCAACACCAGCAGTATGGACAGGTGCATTATCGTGCAAAAGACGCAAGCCTCTGGTCAGTTTCTCTCGACGTTTTACGCTTTTGCGGTCTCGCAATTTATGTAATAATGTTGCTTAATCTTTACCATTGACAGTGGTATTAGTTTCTTTCAAATCTATTAAAAGAATTCCTTCACAATCCCAAAAGATCGTGGCCATCACCTTTTTTGTTGACTGGCAGACTGAATTTTCTTGGAGGTGCTTCACCCTTACGATGCCACTCCATTGATTCTTTTTTCGATAGAGGGTCATACCAGAGAACCATAGTTTCATCTCCCGTCACTGCGAATTATGCAAAATATGTGCGAGACTAGTGTATCTCAGGAGTAAATGTGGCAGAACTACCTTATAGAAGTGCATTCAACACATGGGTTTTAGATTTCAAAAAATCGACAGAAGGCAAGTTTTAATGGAATCTTTTTGAATTCGAAAATGGCGACCGGAATATCTAGAAAAAAATAGGATTTACAGAGAACAACAAAGACCAATTATTTGCTTGGATGAAACCTGGTTCTGAAAAGGGTGATAAGTGTAAAACAAACGCGTCATCAAAAAGAGGTAAAAGAATAACTATTTTGCATGCTGGCATTAAAGATGGTTGGATTCCAAATGGACTTTCTCTGTCTGCGAAAAATATTAAAGATTCTTCTCTGGATTACCATGAAGACACTACCGCTGATTTATTGGAAAGTTGGTTTAAAAACAAACTAGTTCCAAACATTCCTCCTAATAGCGTCATTATAATGGACAATGCAAGTTATCACAGTAGACAGTTGACTAAAACCCCTTCCTCAAGTGACACAAAAGCAAGAATCCAAAACTACATGTATAATAACGTCATTTATTTTTACGAATATTATACCAAAAAGCAATTAAGTGAGGTTCTACAAAGCTTGAACCTACAAAAGGAATACGTCTGTGATAATTATGCAGAAAATCTTGGGCATACAGTTTTAAGGCTTCCACCTTACCACTGTATATTTAATCCCATTGAACATGTTTGGCACCAAATTAAAATCTGCCATTCGTCGTAACAATGTTTTCCCCGTGTTAACTCCAATGTCCTCAAACTTATAGAAACCGAAGTTTTTAACATCCCTCCACAAAGTTGGGCAAATTCTGTTAAACATATAGAAAAAGCAGTACAATCGTATATCCATATTGCAAATAATATAGAACAAATAATAATTAGAACAGGGGATGACAGCGATAGTGATACTGATATATTATGTGAATTTTAAGTAATTTAAGTAGGTAATAAAAATAATTTGTAATTTTATTTTAGATTTAAACATAAATAAATAAATATTGTTTAGTGTCTTTCCCAACAAAACCCCAAATAATCAAATTCTAAGCAAAGTACGGACCTGTTCGGCCATATTTCATTATTACAGCTTGCCCGGGTCTTTCCTTAATTCGTATCACTTTCTTATATCTATGAACAGACTTTACCTCAACCGCGACTGCTTCCCACCCAAACACTTTTCTCCCCTAAATTAAGGTACGATCTGGAGTCATCTTGTAAAATAGCTCAGTCTCCTCGCCATTGAAAATATCCTCAGAGCCATAATTTTGTGCAATACTGGGCCACTTATTCTCTAACCAGTTCACCACAGCTGTTTGTTAACGTCTCCTGCTTCACCAGAACATTTTCCGACGTTTATGATTTTTTTTAATCCCGTGCGACTTACAGTCACTTGCTTTTTTGATCTTTTCGAGATTTCCGCTTTAACGATGCCATTCTCGATACTTCTGATAATCTCTATCTTTCCTTTTACAGTTGAATACTTGCGCCGATCCGCCATTTTAACCATAGACTCAAACCTTTCCATAAAACAATACAGCGCAAACTGTCGGTGGGACACGCACATTACAGAGAAAACCTCGCAAGTGATGAAAAATCCCCAATTTTTGCACGCTCGTACTTTATAACCAGAACAATCGTGAAAATATTGTACTTTATATCCGTAGTAGAAGTTTTATATGGTATTTTGGCCGGAAAAGTAAAATATATACGTAATACCCGGAAGTATGCATGTATCCTAACCAATTCAAAACAAAATTTTAAAAATCTACCTTATATTATTTTTTTGGGCCACACTGTATACTTCAAAATAATTTTAAATTGTACATACTAACGATAATTTTCTCCTAAATTTTGCAACCAAAGAGGTAGCGCTATCGTTGACTCATCCTGTACCAGAATTAATATCAGCCCATAGAAAAGCCCTTCCTAGTGTCTCCGCATCTAGATTAGGATCAATTTGTTTCTATTGCGCGTGACCATCTATTTACATGTTTTATCTCGAAATTTCTACAAGCGATGCCAGCTCGGCGGCTAAAAGCTTATCCAAACAGCGAAGGAGAGGATGCGCGGGCATTAACGACGGTGTCTACCTGGCGAGGGCGGCTGCGAACTGCCCCTGGAGCTTTGGTCGCTCAAACTTTCGGCCACCGAGAGGCTGACGGGCTGCCAGTGCATGTGACCGACGGGCGAGGATTGCAACAAAACGAAATCCGCCTCGCCTACGCCGCTGGAGCTGTTCGTCCGCGAGCGTCTCCTGCGTGGCGTCTGGTAATCTACAAACGAAGGCTTCAGCAAAGCGGACGCACACACAAGCGGGCATCGACGCGTTTTCATTTCTCCGAATTTGTACGGGAAACCTCGGAGAAGAGATATATTCGGTTCTTTGCGTCGCGTGACGACTTATAAACAGAATGGACCGACCACGAGATGGCGCCAATAAAGTAAACATCAAAGTATATCGGAAATTGAGTTCGGAACATTGGAGGAAATATTCAACATGGTAAAATAAAGGTTGTAAGTCACGTAACAAAAATTCGAAACATTTTCCCAGTTAAAACTGGTCAACATTCATTTTTTTAACGCAATGGGCTTAATTAAAAAATTAATTAAAAGATAATAGAGCGAAAATCTTCAAATTTTTGTACCTACACTTCTCAAAAAAATAACCCTGCAGGTGGGTGTCAAAATATAATGAATAACCCTGTACCTTCCAGGTTAGAAATATGCCCGGAAAGCGACATAAAGGTCTTGGCGTGTCGTTTGAAAACTACGCAAAAAAGTTCTGTGATTGTGGAGATTTTGGCCTCATATTTCGACGTAAATCGTGAAAGAAGTTTGTCGAGTTTAATATTGTCTGATAAGGGGTAAAAAATGCAGTTCGACACCCATAGCACTGCCTTTAGCGTGTATATACATATTAGAAGTCTGTTTATGGGTATATAAAAATAAAAATACCTTACAAAAAAAACGAGATTTCCACGACTATAATACACGTAACAAAGATTGTGTCTCCATAAAAAAATATAGACTAGAATTTTCAAAAAAATATTTTACGAACACCGGTATTAGAATCTACAATAGACTGTCCCCAGAGCTAAAGAAGACTAGAAGACTGTTTTTACAATTTAAACGAATATTTTACCTATTAATGTGTGCTCAGTCATATTTCTATTATATAAATTTTTAATGTAGTTTTCTGTTTCATTTTCATGATCTATATTGACCTACTTGCCGAAATCCATAATACACTGATTGTATTCTAAATATGTGGGATAATAAAGACATCATCATCATCATCATCATTATTATTATTATAATAGAAAACACTTACTCTCACACATTCCAATAATATTCTTATTTCTACCATTTATTGTACAGGGTGTTTGGAAATTTCGGAAGCTTGGAGGAAAGGTTAGGGCTTGTCAAAATTATTTTTTTTTAATTTTACTTTTAACGCAGTGAGCTCAATTCTCGGAACGGAATAAGCTAGTATACAAAATCCTAAAACACTTTTTTTATTTTCCCTGTATCTTATTTATTTAGACTGAAATTGCAAAATATAACAGATTGCTTCAAGCAGAATCACAAACCCACAAAAATTGTTACTCTTGTTTAAAGTCGATAAGTGTTATCGACTTTTTTATTTAAATGTAATGTATTACATGTAAATGTGATTTTACCTAGCAGCACGTAATGAAATTTGAAAAATTCATTGTCACAATGCGTTAAAAATTAATTTCTATTAAACTGCTACTATGATGGATCATCAGGAATATTCAAATATTGAATATCGCGATATGCATTTTTGCTACGGAAGAGCAAATGGAAAGGCAGATCAAGCACGGCGGTTTTATATCGAGGCTTATCCCAATAGAAACGTTCCATCTGCTAAGACATTGATCAACATACGCAGAAGATTTGGTGAGAGAGGATGATTCAAACCTGATAATATGAATAAAGGGAGATCAAGGTATAAAAGAACCGCTGCAAGAAGAGAAAGAATGCTGACCCGTCAACAAGTACGGGAAAACTTGCTGCTCAGGAAAGAATTGCTTACTCTACAGTTTTGCATGAAAATGATCTTCGGCCCTTTCACGTTCAAAGGGTTGAGAGTTGAGAGTAATTTTATACAATTCTTAAATGTCATTTTGTCCACTGACGAGACTGCACTCAGTCGTGATGGCATTGTAAATTTTCGAAACATTTTGAAAATGAATTGCAATTAGCGTTGTATACTGTTTAATTCCCGATTATTATTAATCATTTTTTTTCGAAAATGTTAAATGTATTTGTGTTACTTAAATAACGCAAGTTATTGCATTCAGTTATGCCCTTTTTTCACTTTTTTAATCTGCATCATACTTTTTTGAAAAATTCAACGCAACAGAATGTATATCGCGATATCAAGTCTCATCTTTCTTACATTTACATGTAATACATTACATTTAAATAAAAAAGTCGATAACACTTATCGACTTAAAAACAAGAGTAACAATTTTTGAGGATTTGTGATTATGCTTAAGTTAATGTGTTCTATTTTGCAATATCTAGTGTAAATATATAAAATACAGGAAAATAATGCTCTGTGTAAATGTCCTCTAGTGACAGATTTCTGAAACGCTGAGTTAAAATAAAATTAAGAAAAATGAAATATTACGATTTCGAATCTTGGTTACATGACTTACTGCCATCATTTTACCACGTTGAATCTTTCTTCCATGTTTACGAACTCAACTTACGAACACCATCATGACTTGCCTGACCTGTCATAAACGTTCATTTTCATGGTTAGAAATTTTAAATTGATTTGCCCTTTAGTGGTGTCACAATAGAAGACAAGGGGATTGCTGGCCACCATTCTAGACACATTCGACCAAAGGCTTACGTATACCGAATCACGGGAGTTTTTCGATGCCGCGAATACAAGTATATCCTATTTTGTCGCGTAATATGTAGAGGTCGTTAGTTGCACCTTATAATCTCGATATTTCGTGCTATTTCGATAAAATACACAGCTTTAGAGATATTTCCATTTTATAATTTTAAATTTAAAAATTAAAAAATCAGTCACCCTGTATCTTAATGAGCGACATTTGCGTAACGCTTATTTACAATGCTTAATTATTTTTTATGCCAGCTTAATATGGCGTTAACATCTCTTTTGTTGATTAATAAATATGAACGGCAATGTTAATACGAATGTGTTCATGTCTAAACAATAACCTACCCATAATTAATGAGCCAGTGACTTAGCTTAAAATAAAATAGTAAAATGAAAATATCTCACATATTTTTAGGCAACTTTAAAAAGAAAGCTTCATATGAAGATACTCCCTAAACGTCTTAACTCTTGAGATACAGACTGGTAAATTTTCCAAAATTAAAATATATTTTTTAAATATCTGTAATACCACTTTAGATATTTTTGAATGAAATTTGGCACACGTCTACATATCAAGAGGCAACATATTTTTTTTAAATACACCAGTGGCGGGCGTATATGAATTTCACCAGTCTATTTTTCGCAGACATTGATGGTACGGCACTGGTTTCTCTTAAAATAAAAAATATTTTCCAATCATTTCAAAAAAAAATAATAATTTTTTTTCAGCGTGAAGAGAATTATTCAAGGTAGAGGACACTTTCAACAACTATCAAGTGTCTAGGTTCTACTGTTTAAAAAAAAAAAGGGTGTTGCGCTTAGTTGTATAACAGATATTAACTTTATCACCTCTCATTAATATTTTACTAACGGATAAATTCTGAATAAAAGTTTGTAACTTTTTTATTTTTGAGGAGGCGAGTGATTACAATTCATATATCTGGAGAACAGCGTGTTTTATGTGGCATACTTTACATGCTTACAAATAATCTCTCTTTCATAACCTTTCCCCAGAAAGTACGCAGATGATATGATCAAAAATCAAAAATTGCAATTCGTTAAACTTTACCTTACAATGGGGCATTTTCAACTAAGCAACCTTATCTTGTGTCTAACGCCTCCTCCAACTGACTAAGTGACCGACTGACTGGTCGAGTCGATTCTGTTTATAGGTTACATCGAACATAGACCAGAGAACAAAACAATTTAGTAGTCTGTGCCCAGACGTGACAGCAGCAACAACTAACAGCGCATTCGAAGTGAGCGACAGAACCAGCACAGATGTAAACTACGAGCGAAAGCGTGGGTAGTTCAAATGTCTCGTCGATTTACCGCGCGTTTACGACGCAAGAAAAAGCGAAACGGCGGAGACGTAAAACTCTACGCGACGAAAGCGACGCGAACGGGAATTAGCGCAAGCGCACGCCGTCAATACCTTCATTTGTTATCGCAATTCATTTTATTAACCCTAACGGTACTATGGGACCTGCAAAAGGAAACAAGGAGTTAAGGTCTACGTTACTTCTACTACTTACTATAATCGCGGTCGTTTGCGCTTGAAATGCAAGTTTCGTTTTCAAGATCGTTTAAATGTCATCGCGATATGTTTTTTATTATTTCTGATTCTTTTCAGTTCGAAAGTCAAGTCAAACGCGAAGGTGGAGTGGTTTGTTGAAAACATGCACTACGAATTAGTCACTAACGGCGATAAAACAGATACACGTGCAAAATAAACAAAGACAGCTACTGAATTCACATATACGTAAAGACGTCACGGCACAGGACACGCCCACAAAACGAAACATAATAAAATAAGTGCGCATCAGAAAAAAATCAACTTTATTCGCCTTACATAATAAAGTACACAAAACTAACGGTAAAAACAAATAAATAAAGTCAATAATTCGTCCACTGGTTATCGACATGGGAAAATAGAGGACCGTATCTTATTATTCTGGGAAAAATACTATCGCCACATGCGTTCCTCTATTTTCAATAGTAAATCGTACACAATTATAGGTGAATTCAATATCTGTATGCGGGTAAGTGACGAAATAAACATGCTGAGGATTTGGGAGCCAGCTTGGGAGGTCGTGCGGCGAGAGTAGTTCGAATGTACCGCCCGAACTTCCACCGCTGGTCGCAGAAAGAAAGTAACTATTTTCTAACACAAAATGCGGTTAGTCAAACAAAATCCCTGAGGTATTACATCTAGACGATGTTTTGATAAATTTAATTCGCTGACATTTTATTGGTTGATTGAAAATAAAAAATCTAAAATTTCAAAAAACGGTGTATGATACAACCTAATATGATGATATGATATTGGGACAACATGATTCTGACGCTGCCATGTTGAAGTAATTTGAACCCGTCATATTTCGCTGGAAAATTACTAAAAAATTGTTTTATTTATTATTTTGTCACAATAAAAAAAAAAAAGAAAAAATAAGTGAAAAAGATTAAACAAAAAATTGTGAAATAAGAATTGTACATAAGTAAGTTAAAAAATTATTTATTTAAGTAGGTCAAAAATTTGATATATTCAAAAGTAAAAATACATGCTATGCACTAAAATTTAGTAGGCCAGAAAAGTCGATATATTCAAAAGTAACAATATGTGCAATGCAATGTAACAAAGTTGTGAAATATAAAATTTATTTAAATAAGTCAAAAAAGTTGATATATTCAAAAGTAAAATTATATGCAACGCACACTTCAGTAGAGCAAAAATGTCGATATATTCAAAAGTAAATATGTGTAAAATAAAAATGTTGTTAAGTAGGTCAGAAAAGATGATATATTCCGGAGAAAAAATAAATGCAACGCAATAAAATTTTGAAAAAAAAAATTATTCAAGCAGGTCGAAAATAAAAAAATGTGCAATTAAATGCAATAAAATTGTAAAATAAGAATGTTACATGAATAGGTACAAAAAGAGGATATATTCACAAGTAAAAATTTAACAAAATTATAAAATAAAAATTTAGCTTGAGTAGGTCAAGTTACGAGTCAAGATGCAAACGTAAAAGGAATGTTCGAGAGAAAATATTGATTAACAAAATTCTTGATGGGCATTTCATTCCCAAATAGAATGGGAAAAAATCAATGAAAATTTAACATTAAACTTTTTATTTTCTGCGAAAAAAAAAAAATCACAAATTTATCAAAACACCTCAACGTCGACTCTATAGGCACAACTACGCATGCAAACGAAGTGGGAAGGTTAATCGATCGGTGTTGCCAAATTGTGCATATCGTCAGAAGAATGACGAGATAGACGCTAACAAACTGCATCGTCGCGCAACTACACCTACAATCTAATACTGTTTTAGCGCTTAGGAATGCAATTTCTCCTTTTCTCACTGGTAGAGAAAGAGAGAGAACGAGCTAAACCATTTAATCCTCGTCGCTGAGGTAAACGTTCGAGTTCGATCTCGAAGTTCTCGACTCGAGGTCGCTACCGTCGCCCTCAAGCGGGCCGGCGTTATCGTTGTAATTGATTTTTTTTAAATTTTTCTCGACGTAGACGATGCTACGTCTACGGTATGCGGTGGTCAAGAGAGATTCACCTTGGGGACACTCGGGACTCGGCGGAATTATCGACGTCTGAGGCAGATCGGGATCGATCGTGATCTTGGTCTCTTCGGTTTCCTGCATCACGTCCTCGCAAGCTTCCTCGTTCAGGGTCTGCAGGGCGCCGCATATCATCTGCTCCTCCAGGGTTACCTAAATGGAGGGACAGGAAACGAATACGGAAATTTTTAATGCAATTAAATTAATTCGTATTTGTGACAGAAATACTTGTTTCTTTGAAGAAAATTCTTTTTTTTTTTTTTTTGGAAGGGGTCATATATTAGGGTTCTTCCGTTTCTGTGAAACCTAATAAATAAGGGGCGGAGAAACAGGAATTTTGAACAAAACGGTAGTAGAAGTCATACAATTGTTAAATCTCTACAATTCTCGAACCATGGTCCTTGAATTTGATTTTCTCAAGCAGTGGTTCCAGATTTACATAGCGTTCTTTCATTTGCACAGAATGAGCAGCAGAAAGAACATGTGCAAAAGAACAGCTTTAAGATTTTTCTTTAATGAGCCTCCAGCCCTCAGAATTTTAGCATGTACATGTACATGTACCATGTTTCGTGCCAGTAAATTTTTATTTCAAAGTCTAGATGCCAAAATTTACGAAAGATCTTCGGGAAAACTTAAATCTCTGACTAAGTCATTTAAGTTCTGCTTGTGAAAATAACAATGGTTGCTATATCACCAACATCACGAAGGGTATCTTAATCTATTTCAGGTTCAGAAAAACTGGCAGTTGCACACTCGAGGGTCGGATAAACAATGTTTTTCATATTTTCAGTATTATATCCACGAACATTGCACACGTAGAAATAGCAGCCACCATGGTGATTGGTTGGCTCTCTACATATCATAGATGTTCCAAAAGGTAAGAATCGTTTGGTTCCATTATTCTTGTTTTAAACTTTCTTCATATATCTTACAAACAATTTTCAAAATGTTATTGCAATGTTACTATAAATTAATTCAAAAATATTGCCTGATGGAAACAATTTTCACATTTTTTTCGCAGTATATAGTGAAAAAATAAAGACATATTCGATCCACAGAATAGTTTTTTATATATAAATTGTTATTATTATTAAATATATCAACAGTACTGTTGAATTATTAATTTGCTAAGTACCGTATGTGTATCCATGAAAAAAAAAACATTAATGTTCATAATTTTTCATATAATATAAAAGCATATTTGCATTTTTTGTTCATTTCCATGCATATATTCTGAAAATTTTATGCACTTAAGTGTATATTATTGAGGTTTGTCGGTTGCATCTTTTGTGCTCCTTACTTACAATAAGTCTTTTAATGGATTTTCTATTGAACACCCTGAATATTATTTTAGAAATATACGGGGGCAAAATAGCTTATAAATTCATTGATTGGTTGCCATTGTGTTCACCATAACTAGATTAATTAATTTTAAACTTGAAACAAGAAATAAAAGTGTATAATATTTAGTGTCACCAAAAAATAATAAATAAACAAAAAAAAACTTTTTTAATCATCATCACCATTTATTAAGGAAAGGTAACATACCTGATACTATATGGATGCATGTAAAAAAATAAATAAATACAAATCAACGTTTTCTATCAATAATACAGATTTTTAATTTTAATGGTCTCTATTTAAGTTTGGATTATTTATTAGTTGAAACTAACTGGAGAACCAATTGAGAACTACTGCTGTGCAAAAGTCAACTGTCATCATAACCTCATTTCTCAGACTTTGAAATTATTTCATAAAAATTTAGGTTTCAAATCGTCGTCATTTAGCGACAAAGTTCGCGATTTAAACGACAGTAGTTCAAACGTCCCCTAGCGGTCGGTTACACGAAGCGACTTTAGCAAAAGACTAACCTGTTTTTCAATTATACTCTGCTTTCGTTCCCGCGGCGCTTCCACTTGCATTTTACCTTCCACCTTGTCGCTCGAGCCGCTAGTTCCTTTCATACTACCTACAAATGATAACAAACGGTTTAATTTTAAATCCTGACATCCAAACCTTTAAAATTTGACACCACACTTGTACGCCCTCATATATAACCTATATTTCAAAGCGCCCTCTTCCGGCCACATTGCAAAAATCTATCAGATAACGCGTCAAAAATTAAAAGTTTAAAAAGAAAAACATCTTTTTTTATTTAAAGCAAAACAGAAAGTTAAAATAAAATAACGAAAATATCGATAAAAGAAAAAAGAAAAGAGAAAATATACTTCATATTTTTACTTACCCTTCCTCTCGAACTTTGACGACTTTGCCGCAGCAGCAGGCGCTTCCTGGGACCTCGCCAGGCCCCTTATCTCGTATTCCCTTAGAGATATCACGGCCGCTTTGAACATTTCCCAGTCTCCAAACGACATGTTGAGCAGCTACGAGAGACATATCGGTTTATATATATATTATATATACACGGTCTTATCCAAGTGACATTACATAACCTGCTTGAGGGGTTGAGGAATTGATGAACCGACGCAGGAGGAGGAATCCGGAAGTTTTGTGGAAGTTTCTTTGTAAAAAAAAAACGTACCGCTTTTAAATCGTCCAAGTCGCAGTGCAACAGTACTTTCCCGTTGATATTGTTGTCCCTGATGAGTTTGACGTATTCGGGCAGAGCGTTCTGGCTCAAGTCCCGAATCTTGGACAGCAGCTTGCACACCCCCTCCACGTTTAGGTTCGACAGTGCGCAGTCCGCGATATCCGGCTGCAAAAACCACGCCCCCTCAGCGCACAGTAGTCTATAGCACACTTATATTGGCCAAAATCATTTATTAACATTTTCTTATTGTGAATCAACATCAGAAACGTGTTTTGCTTGTTACTGTTACTCCAAGGATACTTTTTATAGACGCATCAACATATTGATCCCAGAATGGTACACATGCTCCTCTGAATAAACCTCTGTTAAGAAACAGAACTTGAATAAAACAAACTAATATAATAGCTATCTGTGAATCTAGTAGGACATGCATGCTACGACTAAATTTGAGAAGAAAATATTGTGTAACACTTTTATAAAATTGCGGCTTTTTACACTAGCTTTATTTATTGCCTTTGCTTGCGTTTCAAAAATCATAAATCATAAATTAACCATTTCTACTGATCCAAAAAATCGTCCATTTTCGACGACTCTAACTTATCCTCATCAAGACTGTATTCATAGGGATTCAATAAATCTTGAACTTCAGGCGGCAGCAGTTTTACTTACAATTTTGATTTTATTGTTTTAAGGGACAACGAAGATGTGAAGGGGTCTGAGGTATCTATCGCTCGATTAAATATATCCACCAAAGAAACCTATCGCCAATGATTTTCGATTATTTGTTTACTATGAACAATGACTTTGTAAATTGTGGCAGGCATTGGAAACCATGGATATGTTTCCATGAAAATGTGACCAGTCTCGAAACAGTATGCCTCAAACTTCACCTTTTATCTCTGCAAATTCTTGAGCGTCACTTTCCAGATTTTTAATTCAATTCTGTAAGAAATGTGAAACCTTATCCACCAATGCGGGCGGCTTACACCATATTGAAATGCATTTTCTTTTGTTGCAGAGTCATAGTCTTCAAAATTCTTAGTAGGTAAAAATTTTGCAGGTGTTGCATCACAAATTGGGCATGCTCGACTTGAACGAGTGTTGGTGAGATTGACCAGATTTTTCCATCAATCAAAGTCAAATGTAAATCAATATGTACTCTAACATAAAAATTCTTGATCGAGGTTCGGTAGTCTTGAACATCTTTAATTTCATTATCTAGACTTTCTTTCCTTCTCATGACATGATCCCTAGGAAAACCTCAGACATTCATTCCACTGTTCCAGAGGATAATGCTATCCGAGCTAGTTAGCCTCAAGGGAATCATGGTGGTACCGAAAATACTCGCATCTTGTGTATCTCCAAAAGACATTTTTTGTTTGTATTGAGCCTGCCCTGAGCTTCCATCAAAACCATAGCTCACAACTAACGTAGCTGATATCTGGTTTCTAGAAACGCTGAGAAAAACCTCTTTTTGCATAAGTAAAATTCTTTGTGTGGTGTGGTTAAGAACATCTTGGAGGGGGACTTTGTCGTTGCCTCAGTAATATTCGATGGTCGGCAGTCTTTTTTGACCTCCAAAATATGACGATAGGCTGGATATATGTAGCAATTTCAGGCCTGTGCACCCAATCAGATAGCCAAGTATTGTTGTTTCGTGAATCTGTTCTTTGGTGGCAAATAATATTTTTTTGATTTTTGACGCAGGTGTCTGACTTCGTTTGGTCTCTTTCAAAACACACGACAAATCGCACCACTCACTTTTGCAGCAACCACTGCCTCATTTTACTTTATTAACTGGGTAACGCGATTTACGTCCCGAGATAACTGTAGTGCATCACTTCTCTGTGATCGGGCGCTTTTTTCAGAAAAAGGTCACTTTGAACGCCCAACTGACACTTGTTCACGCTGTATTGCCAATCACTTTTAATAGTTTTATGATAGCCCTAACAAAACTTCATAAACGCAGATTTTTTAATGAAAAATGAAAACAAAAAATTAAAACAAGCAAATATTTCGCAGTCTTTTCTAAAAATTTTCATAACCTTACCCGAGTTTGTAATCTCCATTGCAAAAAAAAATCTGGTTTATCACTATTAGGATTACATGTAAAAAACATATTTTTTATTATTAGGAATATGAACCCAATATTTGGAATTACCCGTCTTAGAATGGAATAATTAGATTAACGGTATAACAAAATTTCACATTTCGCATAAAATGAAGCTTTAATACATATTTTTAGTTGTACACAAAGCGAATAGTTTCTATTTTTCGAGCATAAAATCGCATATTTTAGAGTCATCCATTAGTTTATTACTGGGATTTACCCTATTACTAGCATTTTACGTAGGGATTAAGTTAATTCTTTAATTTCGAACGTAAAAAAAAATATTTGTGAAAGCACTTCTTCGAGTTTTACCCCCTGAACCCGCAATTACTCGACGCGGCCTAATTTCACGCGAATCACTTTAATCATTAAAAAAACTTAAAATTAAAAAAACTAAAAATTTACATGAAAAATGTTAACTTATAGATCAGTTGACATATATCAAAGCTAATTTTAGATTTTTAAGTGGCTTTATTAAAAAAATGAGAGATCGAACAAATGTCTTTGTCAGAGTCAATTTGAATAGTAGAAGAGTGCAAACATGTGTTGAAAAAAGTTAAAAGTAGAATAAGGAAAATTATTCTTCATAAATTTAATAAAAATAAAGGCTTTCAAAAGTTACTTAAAAATTTCAAAAATTTTATCATTAGATGAGACGATCAACCGTCTCAGGACGATCTCCAAGTACAAAAACATATTAGGGGATAAAAGATTCCTAATTAAGTATTATTATTATTATTATGTCTACAAATTGTAAATATAATGTTGTAATTTTTTTCGTTGTTTTTTCCTTGATTTTGATATAGGGCATAAAAGTATATAGTAGTACATAGTACGTAGTAGTACATTTGTTTGAAAAAGCAGACTTATTTATTATTAAACTCTACTTATCACTATTACTTAGCATCGCAGTCGAAAAACTTAACTTTCAAAGCCAAAGCCTACTTTGTGATATTGCCGCGCGGCCGCCAATGCACTTCTTATCTAAACTTTAGTCATTGTGGTGTTGTCATTGCGGTACAAGCCATAAGTTCGCTTTCCACAATTGACTTTTAGACATTTTGGCCAAAATCAGCCGACTATATACTAACGCGCAGCGTCGCGAGACGTGACCGCGACCCCGACCACTTACCTCCAAACCGGTCGGCAAACCTATCGCCGGATGGGCGGGCATCCTCGGCATCGGGTCGAACTGGGGCCACATCTCCTGCGGCTGCGCGTACATGACGTTCTGCGCGGGCGTCGGTAACACTTTGGCGACGCTAGCCACGCCCTGACGTCTTTCCCTCGCGGAAGCTGCCGCCAATGGTCGCGGCTGCCCGCTCCAGTCGGTCACCCATTGGCCCGCCATTTGGGGGTTGCCGTAGGCGACCGAGCTTCGCATCATCGACACGAACGCGTTCTCCTCCTCCAAGTTTTGAGTCTCCTCTATAACGGCGAAGAACGTGATATATATAAACTATTGGAGTTACAAATTTTGAAAGAGGCCCAATAAAACATTTTAACCAGACATCAATCTGAACTGCAAACAAATTATATTTATTTTTATGTTTTAACCTTCTTATTTAAAGTTTAGGAAAAAACGTCAAACAGAAATAGTCTGAAAAAATAGTAAGCTACAAGCACACATAAAAGTTACAAGCTATAAAGAGATGAACCACCATATCCTTTGAGTCTAGATACTTTTCGTCCTGTCTCCCTAATGTACTATTTGTAGCACATGCATGAAATGCCGTAAAGTCCTGGTATCCCAAACGAAATTTTGTCTTTGCGATGACTGGTGATAATGGAGAACCCATAGCTGTTCCCTCCCGACCTCCGATTGAAAGTTTCTGGACTAGGGACTTTAGCAATGAGGGATTCCAAGTCCAAACTTAGCATAACATCCTGTGTATCTAATCTAATGGTTTTCAATTGTTTATTAAGCACGAAATTATCAGTTTTCCTGTAAAGGATTTTAATATAGAAGCTCGATAATTGATCCTCCCTTAGAGAGTTCGTAGAGGCGGGAAATTTTAGCAATGAGGGGTGATTGACTTTTTCAAGACAGAGAAGTCTTATTAACAGATGTAAGATTTAAGTAATCTTACCAGCTTCAGTTGGTGACCAACTAACTTTCCGCTTTTGCGCTTGATGTCCTCTCCATAAAGGCTTGTTAAAAAGTTTAAGTTAAAGTGAACCGTCTTCAGCTAGATGTAGTTCACGTTCGAAAGAAATGAAAAATATTGATTGGTGTTTTCAAAAACAAGTTCAGAAACATTTGAGTTTCGCTTGTCGCTATTACAATTACATATATACGGTTTTACGAATATGTCATCTCTTGTACAGATAAAATTTGAAAAAATGGCAAATACAGTCTGAGAGAAAAAGGCAGATTCAATTTGAGTTCAGAAAAAAATTACATAATTACAAAATTAATTTACAGAATTCTTTCTGAATATTTATGGTATAGTCTTCCCTTTCAGTTCACATGGTGCTAAGATAATAGAAAAAGCCATTATACTAATTGCAGAACTGTCAGAAGAAGCTGCTGAGGTCAAAAATGAATAATATAAATTATTTCGACTAAATCATCGAAAAATGTCTCGTACAAAGTGTAAAATGCAGTTCAAGATCTGTTAGATGAATAGTATAAAATGTTATTTAAATTTTAATTATTTCTTGTTGAAATGTTGAGAGTTTCAGGAATAGGGACTTTAATAAAGAGGAATTCTATGAAACAAACTACAATATCATTGGCATCTAGTGTAATGGTTTTTAAAACAAACTCATCAACAGTTGCCGAACACAACATCAGATCTAATTCAATAAGAGAATCTACAGATATCCATAAGTAACCAAACAATGTTAACCGCGACTCAGGTCTTCACCTTTCACCAATATGAGAATCAGTCATTCTAGACAATGTTCCCCTCCTTTGGCTCCCCTCAGACAATATATAAGTAGGTACAGAGTAGAATTCGAGCTAGTTTCAGTTAACCTCTGGCATCAGGATGATTGGCGAAACGCAGAAGGAATCCAAAAGATTTGTAATTAGTAGAGTTAGGATTTTATGTATAAAACCACTTTTTTTGAAATATGTAATTGAATATATTTTAAACATTGCGATAAAAACTTAAATTATAATTTTTTATATCAAGCTGATTTATTACTGGATAATTAATAGTGTACATTATGTTAAATTAATATGAATATTTATCTTTAAGGTTACATGTGAGAAAAAAATGACAAATAGACCAGCACGTCGCCACTGGAAAACATAAAAATTTAGAGAAGCATTTAATTGTCAATTGGTACAATAATAATAGGACTGATTGTAAAACTGAATAGTTTTTACCATAATGCTTTAATATAGGTTAGGTATAAGTATATAGTTATAAATCACTAATTTATTATTAGCTAATGTCAATAAATACTCCTAATGAAGTATTATTATTTTTATGTTTAAAAACTGTAAATATAATGTTGTAATGCATGTAGAAAAATGCATATATTTTTTTGAAAAATCAGACATATTTTAAGTATTTTCTCTAGTAATTAGTATTATTTATATTAAAATTTAAAGTACTTTAAAAAACTATTCATTAAAAGAAAAATAAATAATAGCCTAACCTCATTTTTGTTTGTCTAAACAAAACTAATCGAACATCAGTGGATAATTTAAGCGAAGTCAGTACTCTAAACTTCAAAAGAAATATTACATAGTAAAAAAAACAATATAATGCGTTGCTTATCTCCTCGTACCTCGTGACGTCACAACCAATGGAGTAGCCTTTTTTGTATGTCAATCATTAAAATAAAGGCGCCTAATTGATAAGTTGTCAGGGTTTATAAAAAAATATAAAACGAAAAACGTTATTTGGGAGGCTTGATACGTTACCTTTGATCACTTTCTTAAGGTACGGGTCGAGATTGATGGTGAAAGGCAGGAAAATCTTGAGGTCGCTGATCAGGAGGCTCGAACGGTGAAAGCTGAGGAATATCTCGAACTTTTTCTCGTCCCTGTCGAGTTCGAGGAGCGGCTCGGAGTCTTTCAGCGACGGGATCAAGGGCTTGATCCTGAAACGAGACTGAAATTCGTACGGGAGGGGGCGCCACGAGTCCCATAACCTCACTTTTCGTAGATCAATTTCAGCGGCGTATTGTCGTCGAGCTGTTCCTCGTACAAGTCGTAATGGTAAATAATCCACGACGTGCGGAACGGCCATTGTTCGGTGATATTGATCCACGACGCCAAACGGTACCAGTTGAAGTCGATCTGGAACGCTTTGAGCAGACGCCCGGTAACGTAGACGACGTTCATTAGTCTACGCATCGAGCGTGGGTTCACGTCGCTGAAGTAATCGTCGGTGAGCAGCATCTTGGTCAGATCCTGGGCCCCGCCTATTTTGTTCAGGTTCGACCCGATCGAACTGGCTACCGATTCGGACAGTTTGAGTTTGCGCGAGTTCTTCCTACCGGCGAAGCGCAGGTTTTCCTTGCTGCTCGACATCTGAGCGATTTCGTTCGACAGGCGACGGTTCGACGACTGGAAGAGAAAGCCCCGCCCCAAAACGTTGTAACTACGTGACTAAATGCAGGATAAAATATTGTTTTGTAAATAGTATTACTGTGGAGAGGACAGCAAGCTCAAAAGCAGAAAGTTGGAATATCACTGAGCAAACGGCCGTATCAAACAGCTAAGGAAATTCGTTAAAAAATCAAAACCTCCTAGAAATCTAATATTCCAAAGCCTAAACATTGTAATTCTGAAAGCAGATGAAAGTGATACGGTGGTCATGAGCACAAGTGAATATTAGGAAAAGATTGAAGATAACAGAATTAGCTTTCTGACTGACAATATCAATATTCGGCTTAAAGGTACCCAACGTTTACAGCTCACTTAATGGAAACTATCAAGTACTCCTACTCAAAGAGTATAAGATAGAGGAGAAGGTCGCGTATACTGTTACGAATGCCATCTATTATTTGTGTCCAAGTACTAAAGTACTGTCATGGCGGTTTAAAATACTAAAGTAGCTTCTAACGAATTATATTTTAATACAAAAAAAATTAAAACTATTTCAAAAAAAATTTCCTCGTCTCGCGTCTTCCGCTTTCATGACTGGATATTGCCACCAATGGGAGCCTTCCCCTCTATCTTATACGCTTTGCTCCTACTCTTATTGCGTGACAAAAGTATTTAATAATCAACTAAATAAATTTCAAATATTAAAGTCTAAATATAATTTCAGGAAGCAGCTGTCCAAATCATTGTTATCAAAACAGTCATTCTCTTATTATCTGTCCTTTTGTAACACAGATTTTCTTTGTGTTTCGTATATTATTGTTATCTGATGTATTTGTGATACAATGTTGACTATTATTATTATTATTATTATATATATATATATTGTCGATGTCACTAAGTAATGGGTAAATAATATTCGAAAGAATTATTTTGAAACACCTAAGTATAATCATAGGTGAAGCATCAAATTCACAGGTTTGAAATTTTTCTAGTAGTTTGGTTTGGTGACTTCTACGTCCCCCGCCTTACTAAAAAAATTTTAATTTTAAAAATTTAATTAAGAGACACAAGTGTAGTTGGCGCTTTAACTTCTGGAATTTTTGG
Source organism: Cylas formicarius (assembly GCF_029955315.1). NCBI lineage: Eukaryota > Metazoa > Arthropoda > Insecta > Coleoptera > Brentidae > Cylas > Cylas formicarius. The sequence continues at coordinate 38,640,129 of NW_026844347.1, read as the reverse complement.
TTGTTTTTGGTTAATCTATGCCAAATGACAGAGACAGAGACAGAAAGAAATTGAAAAAAAAAAATCATTATCGTTCCTTTAAAACAGTCAATACCGGTTTTGGTTATGTGTCTTTCAGAATATAGTCGTCCAAATTGGCATTTGGAAATTGGGAATTGGGGAATTTCATTTAACACAACACAATCATGAATATTAAGAAAACAGAAATGACGAGTGATGAATCCTTTACCTCCAGAATGTCTAAGAAGTGAAAAGATCTAAATTGCAAAAAAATGAATGACTAATTTCTTGACGTGATGTGACAATGCATTAAAGTATCGGTCTGTGTGCGTAGGTTTTCTGTAAACAAAATGACCCAACGTTAGGTATGATTTTCTATTGATGAGAATATCTAAGAACGAGAAATTATTAACGTTAAGACTCATTAGCCATAATAAACTCATCAAATTTTATTCGATAAAACTAAAATTCTTGAATGTATCTTAACCGCGACTGAGGTCTCTACCTTTCACCAATAATCATTCGAGACAATGTTCCCCTCCTTTAGCTCCGCCCCCCAAACAATACATAAGCAGGTGTAGAGTAGAATATGAGCCAGTGTCGATTAAGCTCTGAGTAAGCCAACAGGATGATTGGCGATTCAGAGTATTACAGTAGCATTTGGAAGTTTCTTTGAAAAACTTTAGTGTCGACTTGGGTAACATCGATTATGGCTGCTGTTCAAAGTTATTAATTCCAGGTGCTCCTGGAATTAATAACTTCCCTTCTGTGAAAAATTGGGTCTTCGGCATTAATACGAATAACTCATCGAAATAGCACATTTTTTGTACCATACCACAGCTCCAATTATGGACATAATTCATACCGTGGGTAGGTTTAGGAATCAGATCTAAACAAGCATAGCTTACTATTTTCACTTATTAACTTGCAAAATAGGCTTATACTTTTTACTTTTGTAGCAGCCTGTAATTTAATTGTGCATTCTTCCCAAGTTTTCATATAGAAACGGACTCTGCCCGTTGGCTTCTTCAGAGTTTGACTGAAACTGAAGAAGCCAATGGGATGATATTACAGTAGCCTGTGGAAGTTTCTTTGAAAAATTGACTTAATAAATATAAGAAATACGTGAAGCCAGAACTGGCTGACTCACCGAGCGGGCCAGGAAAGTGTTCAAGTTTTCGTCGTTTTCGGACCAGCCTGCAGACGTGGTCGCCTTCCGATGCGCCGAGGCGGTCTGCTGCGCGATCTTCACCTTGCGCAGTCCCGAATTTTGCAGGTAAAACGGCAAGTGTACCATGTTGTTGAGATAACTGTGACCGCCGATATTATTGTCGTTGAACAACCGTCGCGTGTTCATTTCGACCGCCTGAAACGGAGCACTTAGCAACGGTCAAGTCTGTTCACAGATATAAGAAAGTGACTAACTGATACGAATTAAGGAAAGAGCCGGGCAAGCTGTATGAATGAAATATGGCCGAACAGGTCCGTACTTTGCTTAGAATTTAATTATTTGGGGTTTTGTTGGGAAAGATACTAAACAATATTTATTTATGTATGTATGTATTTATGTTTAAATCGTAGAGACGTATTCCTTTTGTAGGTTCAAGCTTTGTAGAACCTCAATTAATTGCTTTTTAGTATAATCTTCGTGAAAATAAATGTCGTTATTATACATGTAGTTTTGGATTGTTGCTTTTGTGTCACATGAGGAAGGGGATTTAGTCAACTGTCTACTGTGATAACTAGCATTGTCCATTACAATGACGCTATTAGGAGGAATGTTTGGAACTTTCAAATAAATCTGCGGTGGTGTCGTCATGGCAATCCAGAGAAGAATCTTTAATATTTTTCGCAGACAGAGAAAGTCCATTTGGAATCCAACCATCTTTAGAGCCAGCATGCAAAATTACCTCTTTTTGATGGCGCGTTTGTTTTAAACTTATCAGTTGAGTCAACCTTTTCCGGGGTACCATAAGTGTCGAAACAGGTTTCATCCAAGTAAATAATTGGCCTCTGTTCTCTGTAAATCCTAATTTTTTATAGATATTCCAGTAGCCATTTCCGAATTCTAAAAGATTCCATTAAAACTTGCCTTTTGCCAATTTTTTAAAATCTAAAACCCATGTGTTGAATACACTTTCATAAGGTAGTTCTGACACATTTAACACCGGATTCATCTTTTTCAAGCCTCCTAATTAAAATATCTAATGTAGGCACTCTTTGTTCCTCGTATAACTGGTAAATTTTACGCCGTATTATATCTTGATCACTTTCATCTACACTTGAGAAAATGTCAGGATCGCTTCTTTTTTTCCTCGCTGAAATGGGATTGTTCACAATTTTCCATACAGTTGATGTTGGAATTTTCGTCAATGTGGCCGTTTCTTCTAAAGATGCTTGCTTGCTTGCACCACGTTCAATGAGAGTCAAATAGACATTTTTTAGAACTCCCTTAATCTCAATAGAATAGTGTTTTCTACGTTTGGGCGGGAGCATCTCCTGAGATACACTAAACTGGCACATATTTTGCATAACTCGCACACGATTCAACACACGCCGTGTTACACACGAAATAAGAATGATTACTAATAAACTTAAACTAAGTAATATACCAAACCAAAGAATATTAAACGGAATTTACCGAAACTTTAGGTAATAATCTTGTTGCATTGTATGCCCTTGGATAATCCCATTCAAAAACAATTGGTCACTTTCTTATATCTATAAGCAGACCATACCTTGGCGATGACGTGCGGATCTATAGCTAATATCACAATGAAGGGGGCGTTGGCGTCGGAGAAGAGCATGTGCACGGTGTCGAGGATCAGTAGCACCTTCTCTTGCTCACAACTGTCCAGCCCGTCGACGATGATTACCAGCCGGGTCTGCTGCGAGCTCAAACCGTCCAGACACTTGACCATGTCCTTCATCAGGTTCACCTGTGAAACGACGCCCCTCCCTTCTAGTGTGCCCGCCACAAAACGACGAGCAAGGTGCTTACTTACCTCTTGCCTGAGCGTCTGGAGGAAACCCTCGGACTTGAGCGTTTCCAGTTTCGATATGGATTTTTGCAGGTGCCTTCGCTGCGAGAAGAACATCGACCTGAACAGTTTGCTCCACGTGTAGACGTTCGCCACGGTGACGATGGCCAGCAGGAAAGCGGCCACGATCAGTATTATCTCTAAGGTGGACTTGGCCACATCCGATTCGTCGCTGGAAAATCGAGCTTATACCGGGCGGGGAAAAAAGGATTTTTAATTAAATTCGCACTGCGTTTAAATTTGAATTTACTTAGTGCCACAAAAGTTCAGTGCAGTGTTAACGATAGAGGACAGCTCATTATCTTATTGAACTCTGAGGTGGCTTTTACTTAATGAAAATCCATTTAAAAAAATAAATAAGAACTAAAAGTTCAGATCACAATGTAATATTTACAAACTACCTGCTGCTATATATACCGAAAAGTGGCAAAAAAACCTTAATTAAGGTTGTGAAAATTAAATTTAAGTTCAATGAAGGAGATATTAATTTTCTACTTTTTGTGGCTGTATGTAAAATATCAAAAAATTGTCGTCAAAAATGTGTTTTTCTGTGGTTAAGTGTGTTACATAATTATTAATTACAGTTTAGGGCAAGATCCGCATTTCAACCTGTAGACGCCTGATTTTTGAGATTTTGAACATTTCGTTTTATTGTTTTTTAAAAATTTTCCTATTGTGTTGTTAGTTGTGAAAGCTATTTTTAAACCACATTTTGACAAATGTTTTGAAACTTTTTCACTGGGTCCTCCTATGTATGTAATTGTTTAAAATTGTTCGTGTTCTGTATTAGATTTCGGATAAATAAAGCTTACTGTTGTCTGGATTTGTTTTTTATTTATAATTTTATCGATAATTGACGGATTGTAGCCGTTGTTCAGTGCGATTTGCTTAATGATATTAAGTTCCTAGTTGTAATTTTCTGTTGAGAGTGGCGTATTAAGAAGTCTGTGTATGAAAGAGTGAAATTTTGTGTGTATAAGGGTGATTTGAACTGTTATGTATGACTGTGTCGGTGTGTGAAAGGTTATGATAAATGGAAAAATCTAATTTGTTTTGGGTTTTCGTATTAGTTAAGTCTAAAAAATTGTCGTGTGAAAATATATAATATCGTGAAAATCTGAACTTTTAGTTCTTATTGATACCTAAACCTAATATTTTCATTTTTCTAAAAATAATATTAGTTTTCACAGTTGCAAAATTATTTTTAAAGGAATTCTAAGATTACGTAAAACATACATGCAAGGGAATTTCAATTAGATGATACAGGGCGTTCAAAATAAATCGAATATATTTGGACCATATTAAGCTTAAAAATCTCGATTTTATTAAATAGGACACCACATAACATATTATTCATTCTGAAAAACCTTACAAAAACCTACAGCTTTTATTGAAGATGTGTATTTCTAAAACTTGGCGATTTATTATTACTTACTGACAACTGAGTTAAGAAATTCATAAAATTTCTTGTGGTGTGACTAAAGTAAAAAAGTACGGATGGATTTCCCTCAAGTTGAATGGCGAGGTTGAAAAAAGTACTATGTTGGAAGTAAGACTCCACAAGGCGTATATTTGAATCCCCCTACAAGACCAGAACATATGGAGGAAACTCCATATGTTTCCAATATTCTTAAATATTTATTGCGCCATAATAATAATTAAAAATAAGATAAGTTAGTTTTGGTTAGGCATTTAATACTATTTATTTTCAAACAAGCAATCAGTATATAAATAAATATAAATAAGTATAAATATTAAATCAAGGAAGAAAATTCGTGAGCTGTAGATTTTTATTAAAGTTGGTGAGTTGTTGGAGATTTTATTGGTCTAACAATTTCTTGGCCCTGATCTCTGAAAGAATAATTGGTTGTTCAAAAGCCCGAACGATACACTGTGAGACACACCTTAACCCGCTAGTTGAATGAAAAACCTACTTACTTCTTACTAAACATACGATTCAGGTAGTAGGCCAGAGCGCTCAAACCGATTACGATCACGCAAAACGAAATTTCGAATAAAACCACGTATGGCAAGCAGCACATTTTCCTCCAAGTCCACGACGACGAAGATTTCACTGAAAAAATACGTGAAAATTTTAAAATGTTTGTTATTAGTGTGGGCATAGTAATAAGGGGAACAAAAAAATTTAGTCCATATAATAGGTCAGTTATTTAAAATTTTAAATAAATTCATAAAAATAATCTCAATTACGGCGATCACTCCAATTTTTATCTTTTCTGTGACTCGCATTCTACTATGTATCTGTTTAAATACTGTCCGAGATGGGCGGAGCTAAAGGTAAAGACCTGAGTTTCACTCAAGCTCTGAAGAAGCCAACAGGATGATTGACGAAACGTCAGAAAGTTCGTTATCATTAACGAATTAACGAAAATGTTCAATAATAATGGCCCCAACATTGAGCCTTGAGTAACGCCTGAGGAAGCAATGTACTCATCGGAAGTGTGACCATAGAGTACTGAGTATGAAGAAAACAAATTAACAAACGATTCGGAAAATCCAAAAGTATTAGAATTTCGTCACCTAAGCGATCTAACGCTTTTGAAAAATCAAGATATATGGACCCCCATCAATATTGAAACATAGCAGTTAAATTGGTAATGGCGGATCTTCCTTCAAAAAATGCTGGAATTAAATTCAGGTTGAGTGACTTTAAAAAACTTCTTACGTTTATATCTTCAGGGTGATGTGAATTAGTAATATTATTAAAATTATCCAGAGAATCCCCGATAGAAAATGACTCTCGAAAACATAGTGCGAAAGAGCTGAGTATATATTTTTTAATGTCATATTGAATTTTCGGTAGATAGCTTGTATAGGAGTCTCTAATTTCAGATTTTATCTATGACCTAAGGCAACAATGATTACAAATGTGGGATTCGTTTTATGACGTACCTGGTTTGGGTCGAAAAGACCTGTACAATCGGGTGGCCAGAGACCCGTAATGCGCCTCGATGGAGTCGTACAAGGAGCCGATCATTTGAACTACTGAGTTCTCGCCGCCGGTGGTACTGCTGACGCGCGTTTGGTCAGTGAAGTAGAACCTGATTGAATGACATGAATAGAGTGGACATAATTGCCGAAAATAATAATAATAAAAATAATAATAATAGAACGTTTATCCGCAAAAATACGGTTTAGGGCAATGTCATACAATTCAACAAAATTTGTTGTACTATTAGGCCTCCATATAAAGCTATACATTAAACCACTCTGTACAACGATTTTCTCACTCTCTATACCGAAAGAAAGGGCAACAAAGGTAACAAAGTAAGGAATGACTTAGTGAATACGGCAAGCATGGCAAGTAAGGGAAATATTTTATCTCTAGATGATAAAGTTGCTTTGATTCGAGAGATAGAACGGGGAAAAAAGAAAAGTGATGTGGGACGTCGATGCGGACTTACACCGTCGACTGTATCCACGATTTGAAACTGCAAAGAAAATTCTAGTAAAAAGCCAAAGAAAAAAGCCAAAGAAAGCCAAAATTTGAAGATTTGAATCGGGCAATGTTGCAATGGTTCCAACAGCAACGTCTTAAAAATATACCACTCTCTGGACCTATCGTAAAACTAAAAGCAGAAAAGTTTGCTGAACAGCTTGGCGTTATCGATTTCAAAGCTTCGGAAGGATGGTTGAAGAAGTTCAAACAGAGACGTGGTATAAATTATGGACAGATAAGTGGCGAAGCCCGTGATGTCGACAGAAACATCACTAACGATTGGCTGGAGAAGACGTGGTCAAAATTAGCAAATATCTCTAAAAACAAAACAGTTACAGCCCCAATTAAAATGATATTAAGATAAATTGAGCGCACGGCACATCAGTTCAATCTTAATTAATCTTAAATTAATATTAGAATTATTTTCTGTCAACAATTAAGACGACTGCCCTGCAACAAAAAAAAATATGTTACTCATATACAGGGTGTCCCATAAGTGGTTCTTAGGTAAAAATATTACGATTTAACGAAACTTAATTTCGTCCAAAAGTTGATATTAACCGAGATACAGGGTGTCAAAATTGCAACTCAATGTTTGATTTTTTCAAATAATTCCCGAAATCATGGAAATTTTTTAACAAAATTTCACCAATCGGGTTTTTTTTTGAAGCAAAATAAATAATAATTCGTCGGTTTCGTGAATCGGGCTTGTGACGTCACCTTATTTATTTAACGGTATACGTAGAGGTATGGTCTGTTCATAGATATAAGGAAGTTACCAATTGCTTTTCAATGGGTGGTCATTAACATACAATGCAACAAGATTATAGGATTAAAAATAATTTGTAATTTTATTTTAGATTTAAACATAAATACATAAATAAATAAATAAATAAATATTGTTTAGTATCTTTCCTAACAAAACCCTAAATAATTAAATTCTAAGCAAAGTACGGACCTGTTCGGCCATATTTCATTCTTACAGCTTGCCCGGGCATTTCCTTAATTCGTATCAGTTAGTCACTTTCTTATATCTATGAACAGACTTTAAGAAAATCTTGGAGGGATTGTTAACCATAAGGCTAAATATAATATTTTTGGTTTTAGATGGAAGGTGTACAGAGCTTTCTTGGCAAAGGCTTCCACAAATATATTCGCGACGACTGGTGAAAATTATAATGTTCATGCACTTCGTATATCTATGAACAGACTTTACTTACTGAATGGGCTGGGCGGATATACCGTCCTGTGACGTCAACCCGGGCGGATGACAAAACAGTATCTGAAGCACCAGCTTCAGATTGTTCATTTTCTGGCTGAGTTTCGCGTTGAAGTTGTACGGCCAGTCCCAGTCGTAGCTGAAAAAAAAAAACAAGAGCGGATTCGCGAGGCACCGAAGAAGCGTGATGCGGGGGGCGACGGGGGTGGGTGGGTACCTTTTGCCAGCGAACCACACAAACAGCATAAATATACAGCAGAGCGCACAGAACGCAAGCCCGACACTGAACGACCATAACTCAGGCTGCAGGTCTTTGGTGGTCGACTCTATCGCGATATAAACAAACGTCGAGATTATCAACGACAAATGCAAAATCACCAGAAACAATAGACTGGAGAACTGGAAGATCGGGTCTACCCATTGGCGCGCGAAGCTCTTCATCTCCTCTGAAAAATGAAAAAAAAAAAAATAACCGCTAGATGTACCCCCTATAGTCTATCCGTCGGCAGAGAGTAATAAAACTCCCTAGGGAGGGGGAAACTAAACAGGGTCGCCTATCTGAAAAAAAAAATGCAACTTGCAACGAAGTTTTCCGCAGTTTTTGGAATAAAAGTTTCGAAATTGTATTCAAATAAAATAGGTGCCAGTGGTGGGGCTGTTTATTGAAAAAATTACATTTTTGTTTTTATAGGTCTCAGTTTTTTGTTGAAAAGTCTTTTTTAACAAAAATAACGCGCGGTTTGCTTGCTTTGCAATATTTGATACATGTACAGGTCACGCAAGATCATTAGTTACTGTCACACCTAGGTCCATCAGAGATTGGACACTTGACACAAAGTTTCCATTGATATAATAGTTCAAACCGAACACTAAGTATATAAACGAAGAAGAAAAAAATGCGAAACATCTGATAAACGAGTAATTCTTTTGCAGTATATACGTCCCTAAGTGTGAAAATTATGTTTATGTTTATATATTTATTATACCCAAAGGCACGCCCGTGACAAGCCACTTCCTCGCATAATTAATATAAAAGCACCGGGTAAATCGGATCGGTGCTACCTCAAAAAAGTTTTATCACTCTCTCGTCTCGACGAACAGAGTTTAAATAAACATTGATCGCACTTACCTCGCAGTTTGTTCAGCAAAAACGACTTGCCGCTACCCCACTTCGCGTACAACCCAACCGTTATGGGCATGGACAAGGAAGGTTCGCTCAGTATGTCTGCGAGGGCGCTGCTGTACAGATCGTAACCTAACATGTTCTCGTTATCTTCGTTCGTGTTCAAGCGCCCTGAAAACGAAAGTCATTTTGCCATTTTTTTAAAAATCAAAAAAAGCGACGAACATATTTGTGTAAATAAAAAAAATCAAAAAGTAAACGATCCTCAACTTAAATTAAAAAAAAAAACCAACTTAAAAGGTTCTTTTTTTAATTAAAAATGCTAATGGAGATTTTCTCTTAATAAAAACAGGAACATTTTTTTTATAACCATACCAAATAACGGCTCTTTATTTTTGTTAAACAAAAAAAAACCAACGGATCTTTTTTTAACTAACGTTATTAACTAAAAAAATTACAAGCAACTAAAGGACCTTTAAAAAAAAATCAATAATGTAACGGATATTTTTGTTAAAAAAAAACAAAGGATCTTATTTTTAACTATAAAATTAAAAAAAAAAACGTTTTTTTTTTAAATAAAAATTAAAAAAAACATATTTTTTACTAGTAAAAATATAAAAAAGGCAGATCTTTTTATTTAAAAAAATCGCTACCACCAACGGATCTTCTGTTAATTAAAAAAGAGCGAACAGATCTTTTTAATTGAAAAAAAAAAATCGAAAAAGCAAAACTTCTTTTTTTTTTAATAAAAATCAATCATGTTGCGGTTTTTTCTTGTCGTTAAAGAAAAAAAAACACAGGATCCTTTTTCAACTCAAATTCAAGAAAAACTAACATTTTCTTTCAAATAAAAGAATCATCAACCTCTTTTATAATAAAATAAAATTAAAAGACGAAAAAGTAACGGATCTTTTTTTTGTTAAACAAAAAAAAAGGATATTTTTTCTTTGAATAAATTTTTAAAAAAATCAAATAAAAACTAAACAAAACATTTTCTTTTAAATAAAAAAAAGAATAAATCATCAAAACAGCGAATTAAAAAAAGGGAACCTTTTCTATTAAAATAAAAATAAAAAACTATTTTTTTCAAATAAAAAATCTAGGAGCAAATCTTTTTTATTAGAAAAAAAACGAACAGATTTTTTTCATTTAAAAATCAAAAGCTAATAAGCCTTTTTCATTTTTTCAAATAAAAAATGTACAAATTAACGGATCTTTTTTTAATTAAAAAAGAGTAAGGAATTTTTTTGTTTTAATAAAAAAAGCAACGTTTATTTTATAACAATGTCAAAAAAGCAAAGGATCCTTTTTGTTTAAAAAAAAAAGAAAATTAACGGACCTCTCTTCTGTCAAAGAAAACATTAACGGAACTTTTTAACTAACGTTCCTTTAGATAAATAAAAAAAATAAAAGGACACTTTTTTATTTAAAAAATAAATAAAAACATAAAAAAAGGAACGGATGCTTTCTGCAACAAAAAAAAAAAAGTTCTTTTTTTCATAAAAATTCAAGAAATAAACGGATCTTATTTCAATTAAAAGCAAAAATATCAAAAAAGCAACAGATCTTTCTTAAAAAAAAAACTAACAGAATAAAACGAAATAAAACGACATTTTTATAAATAAAAAAATATCAAGGAACTAAAAGTAAACGAACACATCTTTTTAATCGAAAAAAAAAGAGCATCAAAAAAATAAATGGATTCTTTTAAATAAAAAAAAAATGTATCTGTATAATTTCTTATTTTATGTGTATGAATTACTTAAAATCTGAAAAATTTGTTGAAGTCAAAACAGTTTTTTTGTAAGAACAACCGTTCAAAGCTACCTTAAAATAATAAAATGAATCGCTTACAGGGGTGAAAGTTGGAAACAAATGTTAATATCGATTTTAAGTAAGTAGGATAGTTGTGCCGGTTCTCAGCCCCTTTTACCGGGAAAACCCGAAGAGACTCGAAGGTTCTCGACAATTCAAAAATTTCCCGCCAAATATGACTATTCTACTACTTCGATATTGCAAAAAGACTAAAAACCTATATTTTTAACTTTTTTAATTACACATTTAAGTGATTTTTATATTTTTACATATTTTTTAGGAGCAAAAAGGCGGACTCACTGGCACCGAAAATTTGTCCCAATATCGTCTTCGGATGACTGATGTCAATGTTGTAGGGCGTCTCTCCGCTTCGATTGGGCCGGTACAAGAGCTGACTGTGTTTCGGGTTCCTCAACAAAATTTCCACGATCGCTTTGGAGCGCGCCCTCATCGCTATGTGGAGGGCGGTGTCTCCCTTTTTGTCGGTCGCCGACACTTTGGCTTTTTTGTCCAGCAGCAATTGAACTATCTCGGCGTTTCTGCAAAACAGATAACCTCATCATACGAAATCGAGTTTTAGCAGTTCATTTGTTAAAGCAGTCACTTATTTACTTGAGACACTTAATAGTTTAAAATGGAACTGGAAAAATAAGTATATTCATTTCATTTGATATTTTTAGGTTATGATGGATATGTTTTATTTAACCGTTTAGACAAGATTGGTAAACGAGATTGTTCCTACAAAAGGACGCTAGAAGTGCCAAACTTTATTATTATTATATATGATTACTGTCGTTAAAATCCAAAACGATATACTTGGAGATAAAGTATACGCGGCGTGCGACATACCTCGATCTGACAGCTTTTAAAAGGGGCGTGTCTCCGTCTTTGGTGGACTGTTCGAGATCGGGATTTTGGTTCAGCAAAAGCCTAACGATTTGCACGTTGCCTTTTTCTACCGCCACGTAAGTGGCCGATTTACGATCTTTGCCTAGTATATCGACATCCGCGTACTTTTTGAGCAGCGCCTCCACGATGTTCTTGTGGCCCCCCTTCACGGCGTGTATCAAATTTGTGTCGCCCACCCTGTCCTGAAATAGTAAAAAAAGTACAGTTTCATTTTACGCCCCTTTCCCTTCACCATTTTCCATAATATTTACCTACAATATATTTTATTTCGTGTATCTCGAAAGCGTCTTAATGAATATTAAAACAACTGAAAAACTCTACTTATATTTTATCCACCCTAAAACTGAAGTCGTTTAAAACATTTTATAACGTAAAAAGTAACTAACGAACACTAAACAAAAAAAAACTAATGTCAAATGTCAACTATGGAAGCATAACCTCGCTATTCAGTTTTGGTTATTTATTTGTTTTTTTTTTAATATTCAGATAAAGTTTAGAACTAAACTAGAACTGCGTTTTAAAATTGTGCAAACGAGAGCGGCTTGGAAAATCCCGCCATTGACGGTCGTTCAAAACACATGGGGCATCAGTAGGTATCATAGTCGCTATAAAATATATATAGTAAACTATAAAACCGCCCTTTTAACTGAGGCACTAACCAAAGGTTTTATAAATGAAGTAACAGAAACGTTTTGAAGTCAATATCATAAAACTTCGTGTTTTTTTTTTTTTTGGGGGGAGGGGGGGTAGCGATACCCACATATGAAGCAGATAGCTTCACTTGCCTGCTGGTGTTACCAATCTCCCGTACGAACTCTATACTGCAATGCATCACTTAGACGTTTGGCAGGACAAGTAGTAGCAGGCGGAGTTATGTAGAAGAAAAACTTTGTGGTGATAATAGGTAAGCTATGATTGAGAGTCTTAAGCGGCCAAGACAGGTAGCACTCTACGACAGCACCGTGCTCACAAAAAGGAACTTTAAGGCCATAGCAACAAGTAGTACAGGCAGAGGAAGAAAGACAGAGTGACAGGATCTTTGAAAATGCTGAAACAATTGGTGGAGCAAACTGGATGCTCCTTGCAAGGGACCAGAAGAGATGTAAGGCTGTGACGATAATGATGATAAAAGTGTTTTGGAATTTATTGGACGTCTTACAAAACTTGTAACACTAATAGTTTCCTTTGATAAAAAGCTAAGGTTTCTCACAAATATCAATTATAAAAGTGCAAAGTGCGCAAGAAGTACAACATAATGCCATTATTATCCATTATTTCGTGGTTGGAGTGATAAAGAAAATCACGACCCTTTTTGAAAATAGTGAATTCTCGAGTGGGTTGATGGCTTTTAAGCCAAGAACCTTTTGGCGTGGTGAAAGAAAAAGTGTTTGCACTGGCAATTTGGATTGATTAAACTATTGGCGCACCAATTGACACCGAATTTCTGAAACTTTTGTAGTGCTGGCACCATTCCTACCGATCTTGCACGTACATGTTCAGTCTAATCGCTACGTTTGAGACAACATTGCGGGAGACGCTTCCATTGTCTTGAAAAATTGGAAAAACTATTACCTGTTTCGTAACCTCAAAAAATGGCTTCGCGGTTAAGGATTTAAGAGTAACGAAGCAATTATCGAAGGTATAAATCAGTATTTTGTATGGTGGGGATTATGTTGAAAAATTAAGCAAAACAAAAATTTAAAACACCGTTTTTCTTGGTCATGCCGGAAACTTTTCACACCACCCTCGTAATAGGACTGCTTAATCTTTTTTTTTTCTTATATTAGGACGTATTAAAATAATGGTGGTATTAACAATAAAAAAAATTATTTTCCTAGATGTATGTGGTAAACAATATTCCTGGTAAAAACCATTCAGAAATCCTTTGCAGTGTCGCGAACTGCAGACGAAGTCCAAAGCTAAGCGAAGATAGCGCATCGATGCTATTCGATTGCCGCATTGTAAAATACGCTCCTAATTATTCCAGCCTTTGTATCGGCTAGTCCGAATAAAACCGTATAAATAAATGTTTTTAAAAACGCTCTCCCGAATTTTGAACAATATAAACGCTTAATCTGTTTTTTTTTTACCTTTCTTTCATATTTGGCTGTATTAAACTAAAATTGAATTTTCTTAACAATATTCTTGGTGAAAAAGAAAATGTTTCCGTCATATTTGAGCCCGTTAAACGTGGGATTATACCGAAGCTTTGGACAAATTTTTCAGCGACCGGCAAGAGGTTCTGAGATAAGGCGTCGTCCCGCAATAAACGGAATACCTGGTCAGTTTTTACCCCGCCCCGTACCTACTTGGATGTTAATGTAGGCACCGGCCGACAACAAGGCGGTGGCGATCTCGTAGAAACCCTCTTTGCAGGCGATGGTGAGCGGACTGCAGCCGTCCTTATCTAACGCGTTCACGTTCGGCTTGTGCTCGAGCAACAGGTTCACCACGTCCACGTGGTTGCCGTACGTGGCCACTATCAGTGCCGTCCACGAGTACATGCCGGCGGTATCGATATTGGCCCCTGAAAACGACGTCAACGTCGAGACTTTTTAAAAAAAGTACCTTGCTAACATTTTAAATTATTCTCATGTCAAAAAAATGAACATTTGCCAAATTTTGCCAAAAAAAGGTTTATGATTTGGGGAACTTTCGGGCTAAGGTAAGTCTCGTTAAATCGTAATATTTTTACCTTGTCCTATTTTGGTATGCCACTTATGGGACTTATACGGCTAAATCTTCTATAGATTGTTCTATTTGGTGCTCTAAGAATTGTATTAATTGATTGGGACACCTGGGATTTTAATTTTGTATTTGTCTAGGATTATTTAAAGACTAATATCGCGTATTTTGTCTATTATTCTTATTATGTCTATTTAAAAAAATCCAAACAAAACTGCATCCTCCTTCGACATTGTTCTGCGCTCTGGATAAAATCTAATATACTTAATATACTGACGACAAGCTGCGGTTGCACTTTTATTATTCAGAAAGTATACGCGAAGCATATCACTCCTTTTTAACAATAATGACTTCGACAATAATTCAGCTATCAACGTTGTTTACTAATATGTCAAATATAAACATATTTTTCTTTGCCATAAAAATTTCCTATTTTTGCAGATTTGTCAAAAACGAGAGGACAAAAATAAAAAGTGTAATTGTATTGTATCGGAATAAGATATTCTATTAAACACATATAATATACAGGGTGTTGTGTTTTATACGTCATTTGGGGAAAAAAACTTGGCTACATTTTGTTTTTTTTTTTGTTTACCCTGATAGCTCTAAAAAGATAAATTGAACGCACGGTATATATAGAGGGTGTCGAATTAGTGTGTCAAAGTAAGATATCTCGCTAATTATTAGTTTTAGAGAAAAATGTTAAATACAAAGGTTATAGGTGAGACTAAAAGAAACAATTTAAAAATAATTTTCAAATATACAGGGTAATTCATGCGGGAAACCAAACATACTTTTTTCAAAATTGATACTCCCTTTTATACGCGTTGTTACGTCCTATACCGAGTGTTTTCTGATTTAAGACCTTTTTTTTTTGTCAAAAATGGCCTGTATTTAAAACTCTATATTTTTGACCCCATTTTCGACAGCTGTAATTTTAATATGCCAACTATTTTACAAAGTAAAGCTAGTTCGAATCGTTTATACAGGTCGAGTCGAAATGAAAGATATTAATTTTCGTTAAAAAAATCGAACGGAACACCATGCACATTATAATTCCATTAATTACTCGTATTGATGGTCTTTCAATTTTATTAAGTATTCTCTAATGGGAATTCAAATCAAAATTGCAGCTTCGCTGAACTTATTTCTAGTACATCAAATCTTAACCTTACATTTATTTCGTGCATGGTTTTGTGATTTTAACTGTTTTTTTTTAACTTTTTATTTTGGAAAAAGTTTCTAAAACTACATAGCTCACTTAAATGTGAATGCAAGGCCGATTCGGTTCTCCAGTATTTTGTGTCAAACTTGTCCGAGTTAGCAGTAGCGAAACACAGGTAAGTCATTTCTTTTTTCTATTTGACATATAGCGATGTTTACCAACTAACGCAACTAATAATAATATACATGTATAACGTGTTTCTGTAACTTTTGTATTTAAAATATGTAAACGATATGTACGCAAAAAATTAAATTTTAAAACGCTATGAGTAAAACTAATAACAGAGCATCCCCGTATTTTACTACATATTATAATTTTCAAGAGGCAGAAGATAAAACCAATACAACTATTTGTAGGTTATGATCTTGCGTTTTTTCTCCAAGCCATTGCAATAAACAAACTTACCGGCCCTCAACAGTATCTCGACGATTTCCGTGTAACCTTTGCGACTGGCCCACACGAGGGCGGTGGTGCCGTATTTGTCGCCGACGTTGACCTTGGCCCCGTGGTCGATCAGGGCCTTGACGATTTGGGTGTAGCCCCTGCCGGACGCCCACAGGAGGGAGGAGATGTGGAAATTGCCGTGGGCGTTAACCTCCGACCCTCGGTCCAATAGATGAAGGGCGACCTCCGTACGACCTTTGTAGGTCGCCCACATGAGGGCGGTCCAGCCTCCCTACCGTGAAACAACACGCCGATGATACTCAGTTATATTGATCTTTTGTTGCTAGTGAAGCTTTAAATGCTGCTACTAAAATAAACTTGAATCTAACCTCTAAACCTCATATAACCTATTATTGAATACTAGCAAAACGCAGATGTTATTATTTGCAAATTGTAAGAAATGTCTCTTTTAAGATTACATTAAATCATATGATCTGGCCTTCTGTGTAAAAATTGGGGTTTATGGTTTGACGGTGAGTTTGCGGTTTTCTAAACATGTTGGCTTGGTGTTACAAAAATGCTTCTATAAGCTGAGGACATTGTATATTCATAAACATCATCTCAGTAAAGAAGTCAAACTTAAACTCTGTGATATGTCAGTTTTATCCTATGTCGCTTATTGCAGTACCGTAAAATTGGCCAGGTAAGTCGAGAGACTAATCGAGATAAGAAGAGACTTCAACGACTTCAGAATGCTTGTATTTGTATTTGGGTTGGCTCAAGCTGGAAGACCTTTATAAAGTTCAGTCAGCCACCTTTGTCTTATTACAAAACTCCAATAAGACTCCGAGACATAATCGAGACACTCTCCATTGTTTAACATATTGCCTCCCTCTCCACAATATAGTCATTCAAAAAAGCAATAATATTGTATCTATTATCAGTATCTAGCAGAAGCGTACGAGTTTAAGACGTATATTTTGATGACAAGTGTGGTATTGGTGCTGTTCTTGTGGTTACGTGGAAGAGCGCAATTTGCAAATGTCGCCACTCTAGTATTCTAACTTATATTGTAAGACAGTAAACACAGTTTATTATTATTATTATTATCATTATTATGTAAAACTAATTGTGTATCGTTACCATATCTCTGTGGTCCAGCTCGGCGTTGTGCTCCAAAAGCTGCATGACGACGTCCAGGTGGCCTTCTTTGGCTGCGCAGAGTAAGGCGGTCCAACCGTCGTTGTCTTCCGCGTTGGGATCGGCGCCATTGGCCAACAGTTCGCGGACGAAAGCCGATTTGCCTTTGGCCGCAGCCACCATGAGCGCGGTGGTGCCATTCTAAGACGATATACGTAAACCATTAGTCGATAAAACGCACACAATTTTGTCGAAGTGCAGTGCAGTGTCATAAAAATATCAACTTAACCCACTCTTCGTAAACAACTGGACAAGCAGACCATTAACGGGCATCCGCACAAGAATTCTTTATCTTTGGCCAACTACCGACAGATGTCGGCAATGGCCGAATGGCTATGTTAAACTGCAAAACTTTAAGTGCAAGACGTTCTGTGGTCTGCGATCGAGCATTGATATTTTTGACATTTTTAAACGCTACCTGCCGGTTTGCGTGTTGGTATGTTTGCGATTTGCTACATGCCACTTGACACGGCGCAATAAAGCTTGCGAGAAATCGCAGCTGCAGCTAACTGCAGCGTCGGGTCCTTAACTAAGATAATTAACCAAACGGTAGACTTACTTCGTCCCTGTCGTCGACTTGAACCTGCTTGGACTCAAAAAACGACTGCAAACCGTGCAAGTTGTCGTTGTTAACGAACGTTATCAGCGATTGGAAGCATACTGATACCATGGAATCGCTCTTGTGCAGCGTCTGAAACCGAGTCAGAAACATCAGAATAGAACCGGATAGACTGTCGGTGTTCTAACAAAAAGGCAGCTCTGTTAAAACTATTAGTATGTTAGGGATCACTCTGTTACGGGTTATTGTTCAAAATCATGGCGAATATAACGCGCGTGTCTACAAAAAAGGCAATTCAAATTAGAGGTAATTGATTAGCGATCATATTCAAATTGCAAAGGCACACAAACAACATATGAAATCGTGCTACCTAATTAAAACCAAGAAGTACTGTTAGGCCGTTAGACATAATTTGAAAATTTCAGTGGCGCAGGCTTATGTCAAATCTTTTATTTTTAATTCAGAACAGACATTAAATTACATAAAAAATAGGTATACAGGCTGCTTTTTAATAACTATCCCATTTTTAATCGTCGTATTTTTTAAACAAAAATTTAGTTTGGCCCTCTAGGGGTGACGCTGTAAAGCAACTTTAATATTACGATACGAAACCGTTGTACTATTTCTTCCCTCAAAAATACTGTGTAATACCGGCCATGTGTTAATTTATTTCAAAGCTGTTTTTGGTTTATCGTATTAAGGCTATCTTTTTTTTTTAATTACCATTAATATTACAAAGCTGAGTTCTACAAGGCAATAAGTTTTTTTAGAATTATTTATGATCATAAAACAAGTTCCAAAACAGATTATTTTCGAACATTTTGATTGATTTCCAGAAGACTATACTAAAATTATTGTAACGTCGAAGCTTGGGCAGTTGTCATTAGACAGATCATTAAGAGAAGAAGCGTTTGGATCTGTAAAAAGTAAAAAGGAGCGTAGAACACCGAGAGCACAGAATATTGCATTGGTTTAGTGGTCCGTGACAAATGTCATTCTCTGGCTGGCGCCGCGCAAAAAGCCATTAGAAAATGGAAGATAGTTTTCACCGTTAATTGCAACACGTTTTCTTTAAGTTTTGCATAATAGTAGCAGTATGTGCGAGTGTGTATTAACGATAAATCTCTGCGAAAGCGCTGTTTTAGTTTGGTTTCATTGGATATGCTACAAAACGGGAAAACGTTTTAAACTATGGAATAACGTGCAAGTGTGCAAATAAGTGCACCCGATAAAAGCAGAGAGAGGGAAATAAAAAAATGTTAGAAATAATGTGACAATTACAACAGGGCAAGGTCGCGAAAGAAACTCAAAACATTTCTTAATTGGCGAGAATTTCGTAAAAACAAAACCAATTATGGACTATACGACAATTATCATGCGATTTATCTTTTGGGTCGCTAAAATTATGGCAGTGGCGTCGCTAAATGTAGCAACGGGGTTCAACAAGTGAAAATCAACTAGACAGATATTTGATATCAAAAAACGATTACTTTGATTGCAACAGCTTAGTGTTTCAATTATGTTTGTTAACCTCAAAAAAAGATTAGATATGATGGTCACAATTCAATCTTTTAAAGTGCGTTTACAACGATTTTTTATTTGATTTTCTATTTCATTTATAAAATGTCGGATTCTACAGGCTTTAAGAGCACCTATTAAGAAAGTATTGATAACAATGAGATGATAAAAAACATACGACTGAGGATTACGAAAAATGGCACTAATTTGAACCAAAACCACATCGATTTAAAGTTCACCAAGAGCTTTATAAATATGACATCACGCGAGGACGAATTCTGACGTCACGATACGTCAAACGTCAGTCAGTGGCAACATAAACACTGTTATCTCAGGATTCTATAGTGTTGTTGTGGTAGTGTCATTGTTTACGTGTTACCGTTTGGAGGAATTTGTAGTGGTTTTGTGATTATTTTAAGCACTTCAATTATGAAGCGTTTTCAAATTCGATTTTATGGTGGCTGAAAATCGATTTTGTCCTTCTTTTTAGAAAATAATAAAAACATGAGCAACATAAGTGTTGTAAGATATAAGTCGTTAGACTCAAATCGGAAAGGAAATCAGACAATGTAAACACACTTTAATAATTTTCTATGTAAGTACAAGGTGTAATATTATGAATTACCAAATGCATAACTTTGTTAATATTAACCCTACGATGTTTAAATTACCAAAGTTGGACCATTTTACCTAAACCTTGCGATTCTGCAATCAAAAAAATAAAATCAAAATTTTATCTGTAATTTTGACAGGTCATTTTTTCTCCTCATTTCAAATATACCGGGTGTTTCACATCGGACTCTCACCATTAGGATCTCGGTAACGGAATGTATTCGCAGATTCTTGCTAATACATAAAAAAATAAAAACGATAATCGGACGTTTCAGACTTTCCGCCATATTTCCGGAAATAACGAAAATAATTTCGATTTCAAAACGGGACATTATCGAACTCACCGATGCGCAACTTTCCCCTAATTTGCCACCCCGTATCGCTTACGAACTTCAAACACCCGGCATATTTGAAGTCAGGAGAAAAAATGCAATCGATTGACATATTCAAATGCGGTGTATTCAATTTTTAAACAATGACCTGTCAAATTTTGACAGATAAAATTTTGATTTTATATTTTTCATTGCAGAATCGGAAGGTTTAGGAAAAACGCTTAATTTAAACTTCCGTTTACTAACTTATTACATTATTACGTAAATTTGCTAACAACTTTGAAAATTTTTGTTTTCTAACAACAACAACCTAAACAATGCGCCGCAAATCGAAAGCAAACGTAGTTATGGCAACACGGGTTAATATCGCAACGTTTCGAGCAAATCCGTGCGGCTCAACTGACATTGTGGGAGTGACGTCTCAGTCCCAGACCGAAATTGAATTTCCTGCCTTCGCCGTCGGGTGAGGTTATCGTAAACGTCGGCAATGTCAAGTGGGACAGCGATCCCCGCCAGCCGCCCGAAGACGACGAACCTGCCGATGGCGTGTCGGGCATCATCAGGGTCAAAAAGGACGAGCGCCGCTTGCCCCCCATGGGCGCGTCTATGCTGTGACGCGGGCCCTTTTTCTGCGCCTTTTCGGTCGGACCTTCGATGTCGAAAAGTGTGGCCGAAGATGCGGGACGCATAATTTCCGAATGGCTGACATCGGCGTCATCTGGCGGTAGAAACGAACGGCGGGTAGGCAACCAGGTATACCGCGTCGTATTTTTGTATGCTGGGATTTCGCAAACCGTAAGAGATGCAGGGTCGGTTAAATGGAGACAAAGTTTCGCATTTTGAAAAATTCCGAACACTTCCGAAGATATTCGAAAAAAAAAAACGGTTTTTTTTTCGATTTTGGTTTTATATTGTCTCCCGGCTTTAGTTTAATTTAGTTTTTTTATTAACTTTTTTTATAATGAAAATTTTAAGCACTTTTAATTAAAAAATGGATTAAAAATCAACCGTAAGAGATAAATTTGTGAAATTTTCAGCATCTATGGTCCATGGTTGCCTTGTATGTTAATGGCCACCCTTGGATAATCCCATTCAAAAGTAATCACTTTCTTATATTTATGAACAGACTATTCTAGCTATTCTCTCCGCATCAGCAATGGAGCACAGAATAGAGAACCCTCACGT
The DNA here is from genome assembly GCF_029955315.1 of Cylas formicarius. Classification (NCBI taxonomy): domain Eukaryota; kingdom Metazoa; phylum Arthropoda; class Insecta; order Coleoptera; family Brentidae; genus Cylas; species Cylas formicarius. Next base: position 38,618,862 of record NW_026844347.1, on the reverse strand, counting down.
CTATATCTGTTGGAGGTTATAAACGATAACATCTTACTTTGTAGGTGGAAAAATGTAACGTCAGGAAAGAACGGTCGAATGAAATTTACAATTTAATTAATTCTTAATTAAAATGATAATTATTGAGCAAGCCGATATTGTAATAGTACGTGGGCCCATGAATATTGATAATGGTGGTAGTTGGTAGCCGAAGTTTCGCAATAAGACCGTCACGTAAGGTTGGCGCACTTGAAATGCTCAAAAAACCGACGGAAAGAAAGAGTAGGCAAGCAAAATTTGCAATAATTTTTGCAACGGTTGTTTGCTCGGCGAATATTTAGCATACTAGATTAAGCGTATTCAATTGGGAGTAAATCAGTTAATCTTTGCGGCCAAGGTGAATTATTGGTTGGGTATATGGTCTGGTATTGTTTCGCGTACTCCTAAAATTTATCAATTCACTAAGAAGTTGCTAGTATACAATGTACAATGTACAGGGTGTTTTAAAACAAGTACAAAAACTTAAGGGGCTGATCAAATTGTTATATTTATTGTATAATTATAATTTTACGGAAAACTTCGCTGCCCGAATCTTTTGTTATTTTTTTTTTAAATGAGTCTCATCGAATTTTTTAAAAAAGTAAACAAGCTTGAACTTTATTGCTCTATTTTCGTTTTTATGATAAGAATAAAAACTTTTAACTTAAAACTAATAATAGTGTTGGTTGGTTTTTGACCCAACGTTTATTTAACATTACCCTTACATTTTCAACAAGGAATCAGCCATTTTGTTTTGAAACACCCTGTATATATTTTTCAAATGTTTGATGAAATCATACGAACAAACCGAAAAACAATCCATCAAGACTACAAATAAGTGATATTATACCGTCAGTTTATTCAAAGAAGTTAAATTTGTTAAAATTAGACGTTTCCACTGCTGGGATATAAAGAAATTTATACCTGTAGACTAACCGATTAGAAAAATATATCTACGTTTCAATTTTATATCTATCTATATTTACCACTTAATTTTTTAAACATTGTTGAAAAAACACAACCTATGATTTTGGGTTACAAAGAAATTTATACCTGCAGAATAAACTATTCTGAAAAAATATCTGCATCTCTATTTCATAATTTATTTTTCTAAATTAGACCTTTCCGCTATATTTTTTTGATATTTTTTAAAAAAACGAAATCTATGTTTTTGGGTTATAAAGAAATTTATACCTGTTGAATGACCGATTCTAAAAATATATATACATTTCTATTTCATATTTTTTTTTTTCTAAATTAGACTTTTCCACTAAATTTTTTTGACATTTTTGAAAAAAAAGAAATATTATATATTTTTGGATTATAAACAAATTTATAAGAAGAAGAATAATTTAAAAGAAGATATATCGATATTCCTATTTCATAGATTTTTTTTTGTAAATTAGACCTTTCCGCTATATTTTTTGATATTTTTTAAAAAAACAAAATCTATGTATTTGGGTTATAAAGAAATTTATACCTGTTGAATGACCGATTCTAAAAATATATATACATTTCTATTTCTTTTTTTTTTTCTAAATTAGACTTTTCCACTAAATTTTTTTGACATTTTTGAAAAAAAAGAAATATTATATATTTTTGGATTATAAACAAATTTATAAGCAGAAGAATAATTTAAAAGAAGATATATCGATATTCCTATTTCATAGATTTTTTTTGTAAATTAGACCTTTCCGCTATATTTTTTGATATTTTTTAAAAAAACAAAATCTATGTATTTGGGTTATAAAGAAATTTATACCTGTTGAATGACCGATTCTAAAAATATATATACATTTCTATTTCATATTTTTTTTTCTAAATTAGACTTTTCCACTAAATTTTTTTGACATTTTTGAAAAAAAAGAAATATTATATATTTTTGGATTATAAACAAATTTATAAGAAGAATAATTTAAAAGAAGATATATCGATATTCCTATTTCATAATTTTTTTTTGTAAATTTGACCTTTCCGCTATATTTTTTTGATATTTTTTAAAAAAACAAAATCTATGTTTTTGGGTTATAAAGAAATTTATACCTGTTGAATGACCGATTCTAAAAATATATATACATTTCTATTTCATTTTTTTTTCTCTAAATTAGACTTTTCCACTAAATTTTTTTGACATTTTTGAAAAAAAAGAAATATTATATATTTTTGGATTATAAACAAATTTTTAAGAAGAAGAATAATTTAAAAGAAGATATATCGATATTCCTATTTCATAGATTTTTTTTTGTAAATTTGATCTTTCCAATACATTTTTTTTACATTTTTGAAAAAAACAAAAGCTCTATATTTTTGGATTTTAAACAAATTCGCACCTGCAGAATCACCAATTATATAAATAGATATATTTACATTTTTGTTTGATAGATTTTTTTTCTAGATTAAAATGTTTTCAGTACATTTTTTTGAAATTTCTGAAAAAAAAATCAATGCTATATATTCTAAAAATACTCTATATATACACATTTTTTTGACATTTACGTTATATATTTTTGAGTTATAAACAAATTTATACGTGCTGAATAACCAATTGTAACATTTCTATTTCAAAGATTTTTTTTCTGAATTAGACCTCTACCCTACATTTTTTTAAACATTTTTGAAAAAAACAAGTGATATATATTTTTCAGTTATAAACAAATTTATACCTGCAGAATTACCGATTCTAAAAATAGATGTATTGCTATTTCACAGATTTTTTTAATTACACCTTTCCACTACATTTCTTTTTTGAAAAAAACAAATGCTATATATATTTGGTTTATAAAAAATGTATAGTTGCAGAATAAATGATTCCAAAAAGATATCCACATCTCTATTTCATAGATTTTTATTTCTAAATTAGACTTTTCCACTACATTTTTTTTAATTTTTGAAAAAAATTTTTTTGAAATTAGACCCTTACATTACATTTTTCTAAAATTCAAAATTTCTAATTGATAGAATTTGTTTTCTCTTAACGTTATTTCGTTAAACCTAAAAGCTGATACGTTTGAAGGTGCGAATTTCAGAAATGGAAAGGTACTCACGTAAGCTTTAAAATTCCTTCTCCTCATCTTGAAACGGTTGCCTTTGTTTTGTTTCGGGACGGAAATATTCATCGCACTGTAGAACTTCTTTTTTAAAAATAACTCGTATGGTTTCGACCGGCTACACAGAGACGATAGAATTCGCATCTAGATATCGATGACATCGTTACGCAATTAACAAAATCACAACCTCTTCAGATAAAATAATAACCATAGTTCAATAACAATAATTAAAAAAAAATGATTGCTTGTGATTTGCAGCAACTAGAAGAATGACAGACCTTAGTCAACGTCAGTCATCATAGTATACAGATTGTCCCCTCATGTTTCCATTAAAAAAAAAGATTTATTGCCAGTTTTTTCAATTTTATTTTTATAATCTTTTTTCAATCGAAATTATGAACGTCATTTTTAGTATAAACGCTCAGAAACGATGAAATTTAGGTATAGGCAAAATATTTTTATATATTATATTTATAATAAAAAAAGTTGACACTCACTTCCGGTATATCCGGATGCGCCGCCATTTTGAAAGTATTTTTTCAAGTAAATTTTCATCAATAATAAGGTTGGAAATAAAGAGGTATATGAGAGGTACTGCCTACGTGGTCTGGGTATTATTGTAACTGATAATTCAGGAAGGAAATAACTACAAGGAAGGCCTTGATTCGAGATTTCAAGAAACTGCAGAGAAGAGGAGAATGTAAATGTGGCTTGGTACACTACACGCTACTTCTCGTATTTTCAAATCGAAATGAACAGAAAAAAAAACGGTATTTTGTTGAGACCTAAATTTAAAAAAAAAGAATCAGTCAATGGCATGGCGCAAGTGACAGTGGAAAAAAAATGTTAACAACCTTTAATTCCTGTCTCGAAAATTATGTAGTTTTGGTTAGTTTTGGTTAAGATGGGGTCAATGGCAAACGTTTGGATTTCTGTTTCTGGAACGGCCATTAAAATATATAAAATAATCGATCAAAACTGAACAGTCGTGAAAATATTCAGTGGCAATATTAAGATGTCATTTAGATCGGATAAGTGAGCAACCATAGGAATCCCGAAAGGAAAACTTGAACCACCAGGTGAAGAAGAAGAATCTTTCGAAAGCATCGCAGACCTAGAACCTGGCTCTTTATACAAATATTTTGGTATACCACGTAACATGAGAGTAGCCCATTCCCAACTTAAGCAGCAGTTGATTGAAAAATACAGGAAGAGGATGGCTGAAGTGTTGAACACCATCGCTGCAATTAATAGTTAAATGGTCCAATGCTGACTTGGAAGGCTTAGATAGAACAACTCGTTAGATGATTCATCAATATCACGGCTTCATCCACAGACCGTATCATCCAGTCCATAAGAAATGCTGATAAAAACTTCATAGCAGCCAACTTAGGTATGCCAATAGCAACCGATGCAACATCAACACTACATCTGGAAATACAAACTTGGAAGGAAAAAGCACTTAATGGTAAATACCCTCTAACATTCATCTACAAAACAGCATCACTACAGTGGCTTCATAAGGACTATCTTTATGCTGAAACTATGCTCGCAATATACTATATAACATATATTGAAAATCAACACCATTGATAAATGTAGCAAATGTAGCAAAAGAATCAATAGAACACACCATGGGCACACACAACTAGGCTTGAAATAGGAACTTTTGTAGAAAGATACCCCTGCATTTTTCAAAATATGAACCAAAATCAATTCTCGAAAATATACTGGCATCGTCCGGTTTTAAGAAGGGTCGCTCACAATAGAAGAGATATATTCTTCGTTAATAAACAGGAAAAAAATGGACAACCTTGAGATCTACGGAAGCTGAGAAAGTTGGAAAATATGAAAACCTGACTATTAACCTGGCAGTTAAGACAAATCTGGCGTCTTAACGAAGTAACCATATGTCCATTCGTTACGTCAACGGAAGGAATTGTCACAAAAAATTTCAAGAAAAATCTGGAGAAACTAGACACGCAGAATAACATCTTTGATGCATCCGAAAAAACTATAATACTCCCGATATGTCACATTGTTCGAAATTTTTTGAGCTTAGGTGAAGTAGGATAGGAGAAAGCTCCTCCGTACCAATATCACATCACCAATATCTGCAAAGCAGAGAAATCTGAGACCATGATCATAATAACAATAATAATAACAATAAATCACCTTTATTTCGGAGCATAATTATATTGAAGTGGTGTCATTTGCAGTGCAGGCATTATCTGTTTTGAATAAATCCATAGTATCCTTCTATACAATATGTACAATAGCACAGTAAAAACGATTATTCAACACTGCGAGAAATGGTCTACATTGGTCTATCCTTGACCCACCCCTGCCTTTTCACTCAAGTGAGAATACATTTTTTGTTAATGGCTTCATCCAATAACAATAGGTATACTTCGACCAGAAATATAGTGCTTTTACAACCGACCTGGTGATTACTTTGCCTACCAAAGCCGCAGCCCTTTATAGAACACCCTGCCGGGCCGACCCTTACCCATAACCATTCCAGGACCATCGTAGGAATTTATCTGCCTACACTAACAAGCGGGATGTAAGTTTGCAATCTTTTTCGCCGAGCAAAAAAGTACCCAACGACTTTTTGGCACAACTAATGCTTAAATCTCAGTACTTTTGTATGCAGTTCTTCTGGGGTTAAAACAGTCTTAAAAAAGAGTCGAAGAACCATGTAGAAAACACAAAAATACAAGAAGTAGAATGCTGTTAATCGACAGGCGCACAAGACAAAAATAATTCGTTTGAAACTTACCTTTAAGATAAATAGAGTACAGGTCATGCATACATATATAAATACGCACTTACTGGAAGGATCACAGCCAAATACCTCGGTAATATATACGAACGTATCGCAATTTAAATTAAACTCTTAATAACTTTTTTTTTACTTATTCGACAATACCCCGAAGGATCAAAATTTTCAAGTTAAAATACTTAAAAACGTCAAAGCAATAAATATACTATATTTTTGGTCGTATTATAATAACATCGTTAAACTTTTTATTGGGGAGGGTCGACACGATGAAGATCGAGCCAGACTATACATATAATGCAAGCAATCGAGTGCTGATAAACCGCACCTTAGTGTTCAAAGTGGCGACGCAATTCGAGGCGCCATCTTCAACGATGAAGTGGCGATGCGACGGGGCACCCGCTCAATTCGATACGGCGCTACTTTTTCAAGTCGAAAGCGTACGCGGCGGGGCCCCGGGGGCGGACGCGATGCGAGAGTAGTATCGGATGGTGGTAGGTGTTAAAAAAAAAGAACCACTTACGTACGAATACGCGACGCGCCCCTTCCTTTTAATCCCCATCTCGAATCACTATCACCGGGCAAGTCGCCCCCCTTGCGTGAACCACCGCGGCCTCTTTAGTGCGAGACTGATAACGCGCTAGTGATTTATACGACCAATAAGTCGATCGGTGAGAGCAAAAAAAAAAACAATTAGAAAGTGCTTTATCGCACTTATCACCATTTCGATTGGTATCGGATTGACCTTAAGCGAGCGTATGTCTGCGATTTTAATTGATTCGGAAATTGTCGTAAGAGCAGCCGCGACGAAAAGGAATTCAGTGGGGAAAAAATCGTAGATTTGCCCGCTTGCCATTTGTTTATTCATTGCCCATTCATGACCAAGTACGTCAATGCTAATCGGAGATAATTATGTCTGTAGTAAAAAGCGGTCTGAATGCGGGGACGGGGATTTTGGGCTCGGCATACTGCCCCTATGTGAACTTTTGGCGCCCCGGTACATTTTATAGCAAAGTTCTAATATAACTTTTTGACAATGACAACGCGTAACAGTAACCACAGTCTACTACTATGTAATTACCGCTATAAATATTTTGAAATTTTTCCTGGGGGTATTTTGGTTTCCAGAAAGAAAAAAAAAAATTCTGCAAAACTGTTATTCCGGTCGGCCAAGTTCTTTAACCGGCAGACACGGAAGATCCAGTACTATAACGTTTATTTCTGGATTTTTTTTTGCTTATATACGGGTTTTTTCAGTTATGGGGAGAAATCTAAAAAACCCTGAAGATTGTCCGTTGCTAGAGTAAATCAAAATTCTTAAAAAATATGGCTAATTGGTTTAAACGGTGTTATGGGCCACATCGGGAGTAACGATTTTTGTATTTACGATTTTCGTCTATCACATCCCCACGGCCTTCAAATTCGGCTCCTTTTAAGCCGTCCACAAGCTACACAAACGAGTAAACTATGAGCCCGATCAAGCCACGGCGTCCATTTTTTTTTCAGATTTTGAAATTTGACGCATATATAGAGTTTAGCTCCGCGGCGAAGCCTAGTGAAACTGGGGGGCGGGGGGTCGGGAAGACGGTATAGACAATCGAAAATATTCTTTAACCAAACGACGCGCAAGATCCGCACCAATAACCCTAATTCTTGATGATTTTTTTTATAATGTACAGGGTGCGTCGGTAATTTGTAAAAAACTGAAAATTGGGCTTCCATTATAATGATACTTGACAATAACTAGAAGGCCGTGATTCTGTTGTCACTTTCCTTCGCGTTTCTATATGGCCTGCATGGACAGCTAAAACTTTTGTATTTAAGGTTCTCACATATTGTACAGGGTGTTCGGAATATTCTGTGCTGTATTCGAAAACGTCACAACCAAACAGTTGAAATTGAGCGCAATCAAATGTCATCAAATATTTTTTTAAAAATTTTGAAAAATTTTCTTTGATTATTTTGTCTTCTGAGATATTTGAAAAAAATCCAAATGGACATCGCCATTACTCGCCATTTACTGTTACCACGACTGCATGGTTTCAGAAAACAACTATTTTCTCTAAAACTATTTGCTCTATTGGAAAAATCCATATAGCGGGAAACGTAGCATATATCCAGAGCTATAATCTCCATTTCGAACATTGTTGGAATTATATACAGCGCAAGAAATCTAAAATATCCTAAAATCTTGTTACTTTCGAATTTTTCGAAAGTATCTACGCTCGCATAAAAATTTTATATTTATGTAACGGTACGGGATCGATCAGAAATGATCAGCTTCGAAAAAAAAACATTTTTTGTTTGTCCGTTCTCCGTTCTGGTCTTTTGGTTTTTCTGAATAACTTTTGAACCGTTGGAGCTAAAAAAATGAAATTTGCTTCCTTTTTAACCCTCCACGAGATACGTAAGCTTGTAAGAAATGGCCTAGATCCGAGGCCGGCATCCATATTTTTTGAACATTGCTATGAAACAGGATAAATGTCCGAAATTCGAAGCAATCGACTTCATATTTGGCACATATATGCAGTTTTGGAACCTTTTGAAAATGGGGGGGGGGGGGTCGGTAAGTATTTAAAAAAAATAAAAATCGCCTGTACAAATACCAGTTTTAAAAAACCGTTTACAAGACAGAAAAAGTTCTAGAACCAGAAGACGGCTCCATAAACTTTTATTCTTGACAATTTTTCAAAAATATTCAGGGTGCGCCACAAATTCAAAAAAAACCGAAAGATGGGTCCCCCGTTTATTGAAAATTGGCAATAATTTAAAATCTGTGTTTTAGGTATCAGTGATAGTGATATTCCGTGCAATATTAAAAAACATAATACGTGCCCCAAATTTGCAGCTAGCGACTTCAGACTTGGGAGAGAAGTAGAAGTCTGGACCCGCGTTTAGACTCTTTAAATAGAGCTCAATAAAATAACGCAAAGTATTTTTTTATAAATTTTGATTTTTTTTTACTCCAAATGAAAGTCACCATTTCTCGCCCTCAATCTAGACGCGATGACGCCATTTACTATTACCACGTACTGCATGGTTTCATATAACAAATAGTTTCTTTACTCCGTTGGAAAAACTTGTATACCGGGAAAGTAAGGAGAGCCAGGGCTATAGAGCCTCTATTTCGAGCATTGTTGCAATTATATACAGGGTACGTCGTTTGTGAGCAAAAAATTCTAATAGATCCTGGAAATTTCCGCTTTTGCAGTTTAAGTTTTCGTCTATAATACAGGGGGCGCGAGATATTTGAAACAATATAATTTTAAATGGCGATTACCAGTACAAACTTTAATATTAACCGAAGTTTGGCGAAACTTTGAAGTTCGACGAGATGTGAAGGACACTTTATACGGGGCGTATTCACAATAAAATGGCACAGAGCACGATAGAGCACGATAGAAAAACACTGCGTCCCTCTAGGACAAGCGAAGCGATTTCTTTTTAAAATAAAAAGCAGATTCGCGCTATTTGCGACGAACTTGCCCCGCCCAACGACGATTTTTCGAAAGCAATCTTGTTCGAGCCGCCCCGTATACTTTAAAATAATTTTAAATAAGTTAGAATTAATATTCCGCGTATTTAGCGCGTATCGCCGATCATCGGGAATTTTATGCGGACAACGGGGGAAATCGTGACTCTGCCGGCGTTTCCAGCCGGAAAAGAGACGGGTGGCGGCGGAGGTGGGCGTCGCACGTACCTGAACGGGAAAAATTTTCGAGCTCTTGAACATGGCGACGTTCTCATCTGCCTCATCGAACCGTCACGCAGTCAACCCCGATCACTAATAATAATCGGCCGGCGATCAAGATCCGATGCGGGTTTAAACTTGAAAGGAAAAAACCGGGGGCCTGACGCGTCGTATGTTCGGCACACAAAAGAACAATAAAGATAAGGAGACTCGCGAAATTCAAATGTCATAAATGATATGTGTGCATCGGTTTGTTTGAACTGAATATCTCGGCTGTTTAACACCGACGCGGCCGTTCGAGATTTCAGATCTGACCGCGTGCCATAAAATTAATTGGCCGATAATCACGCGACGCGCCGCTCGTAAGGAATAAAACACACATGTGCGGAGTCTTAATTGACTGGAACCTACTTTTAATTAGCTGCTAACGAATTAAAATGCGGTAATTGCTAAACGCAAACAATATCGCCACGCGATTGGTGGTGACGGGGGGGAATCGCGGACGCTTAAGTAGAATCAACAATAAAACTTTTGAAAGAAACTTCCGCAGGCTACTGCAATATTATTTACGTAATATATTTTATTTGTTACGTTGTAGGGACAAAGCTGAGAATCTTCGTTTATCTTCTACGCAAAATCACAATCAAAATTTTGAAAAATTAACGTCAACCTTAGTGAAACCATGAAACTCTTGTCAACTACCAAACAATGTCCTAAATGTATCATCGTACCAACTTTCTGACACGTTGTAGACACCTCATCCGCTTATAAAATTCTTCGAGAATCTGGTTTTGCTTTCCTACGAGAGAGAATTCATCATGCCCGTAAAGAAATTGACCAAATCAATGACTCTTGTGTCTCTACATCTTGAAATTGCAGCCATCTTGCAATCTTCTACCCAAAATCACATTAATAAATTTGACAAACTAACACCAGCGAAACCATCAAACTCTTCTCAACTACCAAACACTGTGATAAAGGTACCATCGCAAAAACCTTCGGAAAACAAAAAATCAGTTCTTTGAAAAGGTTCCAACTTCTCCCTTGCCTCACGTGTTATCCCGAAAGAGGAAATCATTTCAAATGTCGAATCTATCCTAAATAAACTGCCGTCTCAAACAGCTAAATCCTGAAAAAATCAAACCCTCCTCAATCTAATATTCCAAAGTCTGAAGGCATTGCCCTAAAATCTCTAAAATCTAAACTTAAATCTGTTATTAAGGCTTCTTCTCTATCAGACTCTGTCTGTCACCCCCCCCCCCCCCCTATCGCTCCATCGACCTATTATCAGCACCATTGGTTCTCCAAATTATTCTTTGAAAAAATATCTATCTTTTATATTAAACCCCGGGAAAACTGATAATTTCATATTTAATTCCGTTACATTAGGTCCACAAGATTCCAGTTAGTAGAATTCCTCTTTAAAGTCCCAATTTTCAAATTTCAGATATATTAAAATCCGAGAATCTGGAACCGAAAATTCTCACCTCATATTTATGAGAGCCTCCGAAAAGAAAGCTCCCAACAGCTCAACAATCAGAATTCCTAATGGATTTTCCTAGATATTTAAGCTCCATATACCCTAACATATTTTATAAACTAATAATTCTTAGATATTCTTATCAATAAAAAATCAGACCTAATACTGAGTCATTGTGTTTACAGAAAACCTACGCACACAGACCGATACCTTAATGCATTGTCACACCACCATCCGGCCCAAAAATCACCGGTTATCAACTCTCTGGTTTACTAAACCCAGCATTAAAACACCTTGGCTCTGCTCCTCTCTCTACTAATTTCCGCATTAAAGATATTAAGCGTTCGATCACAAAATTTACTTCACCATAACTTTCCAACACCAATGAGTCCGATAGCAATCCCACACTTACCACTGTTGTCCTTCTTTCCACGTCAAAAGTTCTCAAGAAAGATAACGTCCAAACCAGATCTACCACTTGTCCAAAAATCTTCGCAACATCTTCGATCTCTCACAGATAAAATTCCATTTGAGATGCCAGGAGTTTAGACAAACTCAAACTAAAATTCTTGCATGTAATTCTATCACCGAAAAATCCGAGATACTAAAGACGAACAATCTTAACGGCGACTTACCTTACTTACCTGTGACCAATATGGTCGTCAATTCTGAAGAAGTCAACTATAATTAATAATCAGACTGTCTTTATTAGTTGTTTACCTACCAAATCAACATTAATAATTACAAGAGATCGATCAACGTGTATTAAAATTTAATCAAAAACATGTAAAGTTATAGCGCCGCAATTTAAAGAGCCTAAATGCGGGTCCAGACTTCTACTTCTCTCTCAAGTCTGAAGTTGGTAGCTGCAAATTTGGAGTACTTACGTTTGTACTTAAAAACCGTAAATACCAAAGTTTAAGCTGTCTATATGGGCTATATCGTCATCTAAAACACAGATTTTTCGCGAAAAAAAGATGGATGCCGGCGTAGGATCAGGGCCATTTTTTATAGGCTTATGTGTCTCGTGGAGGGTTTAAAAGCCAAATTAACGAAGAGATAACCGTTTCTTTAATCTTCCCTCAGAATTCTTTTAGAAAATCAACTAAATTCGTGCCACCAAGTGGCTAAAAAAATGTCAAAAAACGCCTTTCTAGTAGGTAAACCTAAAGGGCACTGTGACAACATATCGTGCTCTAATCGACTCTCACTTGCCTTATGGTTTGATAAAATCGGGCCAGTCTCTCAGAACAGCAAGAGTATTTGACCTACCACGTAGGATAAATAGAATAATCACAAACCTCAAATCAGAGCGGAGGTTAGATCTACGCTTGCGAGAATCACGTTCTTTTGTATGTGAATAAAGTTCGCCCCCGCAAAACACGTAACAGGGAGTTCTCCGTCTTAATGCGAGTAGACTAGGTTCAAATTACTGCTGCATCCATTTTTCCAATAAATTTGAGGCCAAAACAACTCCCAAAAACTTAATTGCAGACTTTTTAATGCACAGTTTGGAGCAGTTTATCTTTTGCCAAGATATCAACATCTAGTCGGATGATTGCAAGGCTTCGGCTTTAATCCAGATCAATATTACGTTGTAAAATTATTATTCCAAGTTATATTTTATTGCCATGACCGATTGTATATAGATTTTCTGTGTTTGTATCATGTTACAATAAATTACGAGCCCTGATTATTTTTTTGGGTACGCAACCCAAGACGATACACTTTGAGACACACTTTACCTGACTGGTAAAAGTCCTGCTTCTGACGAACTCGAAATAGGGCAGCAGGGATCCGTAGCTCGCAGGCCTAGAGATCGCTAGGGGCACGCTCTCGCTCAGCAAACTTCTTCTGGTGCTCGACGAGCCGCCACTGCTACTGCCCGGTTTCGACATTTCTCGTCGCCGGCGTCGCGCATCGCGTTTGTGAGCAAAAAATTTGACGAACGCCGGTTTTAAACGAACCTCTGACGACAATTAAAATTGCCCGCTAAGCCGCTAAAATAAACAAAACGGTCCGCGTTTTTTTTTTTTATATTTGCTTCGAGTGAAAACCAAAGTCGACAACAATGGCGAGCGTATACGGGGTGTCCCGTCGTCGAGAGCACGGATTTTATATCTACATACTTTTTTTAGATCAATTAAGAAGATCGGTCGTTCTACATAAAAAAAAATGTCATAAGCAGCTTACTATTTACAAAAATTCCGGATTCTTCCAGCGTCGGTTCTTCAGAGCTTAACCGGGTCGCAATTTATTCTGTAAAGTCTGTTCATAGATATAAGAAAGTGAGTAACTGATGCGAATTAAGGAAAAACCCGGGCAAGCTGTAAGAATGAAATATGGTCGAACAGGTTCGTACTTTGCTTAGAATTTAATTATTTGGGGTATTGTTAGGAAAGATACAAAACAATATTTATTTATTTATGTATGCATTTATGTTTAAATCTAAAATAAAATTACAAATTATTTTTATTACCTACTTAAATTACTTAAAATTATTCACATAATATATCAGTATCACTATCGCTATCATTGCCTGTTCTAATTATTATTTGTTTTATATTATTTGTAATATGGATATACGATTGTTCTGCTTTTTCTATATGTTTAACAGAATTTGCCCAACTTTGTGGAGGGATGTTAAAAACTTCGGTTTCTGTAAGTTTGAGGACATTGAAGCAAATACGGGGAAAAACATTGTTACGACGAATGGCAGATTTCAGTTGGTGCCAAACATGTTCAATGGGATTAAATATACAGTGGTAAGGTGGAAGCCTTAAAACTGTATGCCCCAGATTTTTTGCATAATTATCACAGACGTATTTCTTTTGCAGGATCAAACTTTGTAGAATCTCAATTAATTGCTTTTTGGTATAATCTTCGTGAAAATAAATGTCGTTATTATACATGTAGTTTTGGATTGTTGCTTTTGTGTCACTTGAGGAAGGGGTTTTAGTCAACTGTCTACTGTCCATTATAATTACGCTAATAGGAGGAATGTTTTTATCTAGTTTGTTTTTAAACCAACCTTCAAATAAATCAGCGGTGGTGTCTTCATGATAATCCAGAGAAGAATGTTTAATATTTTTCGCAGACAGAGAAAGTCCATTTAGAATCCAAACACCTTTAGAGCCAGCATGCAAAACAGTTTTACACTTATCAGTTGAGTCAACCCAACCCTTTTCCTATTGGGTACAATCAATATTTACAAACAATATATAATAATAAATACAATTAACAACAAACAAACAATAAAGAAAATACACAATTGTACTATAAAAACAACAAAAACGAATAAAGTAGGAACATCTTTTTCTTCATTTGCAAAGTGTTTCTTGAAATTCCTAAAAATAAGCCTAATCAAAAGCTTCCGGAAATGCATCATCAAGCTGTGAGTATTTTAAATATTATAAGTAACTCCAAATTTGGCTTCTAACGTATTGCGTCAAATTTTTACACATAAAGTCAATCTGGAATTTTGTTTACATAATTCTAGATGTCAGAAGTAAGAGAATCTGTTACTAACAATTATGGTGTAAAAAAATAAATAAAAAAGGCGTCTCTTTATCATTGTTCTTTGTTTCTAATTCGTTGCTTCTTGTTGGGTTTGTGTACATCGTCATTTACAAAGTTCTCTTGCTTTGACCACAGACTATCAAAATTATTAAACTCTGCAAAAAAATCTACATATTCATGTCATAATTTTTTTTTTCTGTCAAATATCAAACAATATTTCTGTCGCCAAGAAGTTTAAACAGAAATTAAAATCAAATCCTTGCAAGGGTAAACGCAACAGCCCTTTTGGTTGATTTTGAAAAATATTAAGCATCTGCTCGGACTCAGAAACAATTATTTCAAAGTAGTGATGAAATATTCATTTATTCACATTTTACGTGATTGTGTCGATGCCGCCACTGATTTTGGCCCATAAAAAATACGCGCAGTACCCAACTTTTTGTTTTATATTTTTCAATTAGAACTTAATAATTAATTTTTGAGAAGAAGCTTCCACAGGCTACTGTGATACTATTTACAAAACCCATGGGTTGAATACACTTCCGTAAGGTAGTTCTGCCACATTTAACACCGGTTCCATCTTTTTCAAGCCTCCTAATTAAGATATCTAACGTAGGCACGCTTTGTTCCTCGTATAACTGGTAAATTTTACGCCGTATTATATCTTGATCACTTTCATCTTCACTCGAGCAAATGTCAGCGTCGCTTCTTTTTTTCCTCGCTGAAATGGGATTATTCACAATATTTTTTTTTTATATTGGAATTTTCGTCAATGTGTTTCTTCTAAAGATGCTTGCTTGCAAATAAACATTACTTATAACTTCCTTAGTCTCAATAGAATAGTGTTTTCTACATTTGGGCGGGAGCATCTCCTGAGATACACTAGACTCGCACATATTTTGCATAATTCGCACACGATTCAACACACGCTCTATTATACACGAAATAAGGATAATTACTAATAAACTTATACTAAATAGTATACCAAACCAAAGAATATTAAACACAGGTAGGTATAAAATTATTTTCTATTACGGACCACAATTTTACCTGAATTTAAATTCCGAAACTTTACGTAATAATCTTGTTGCATTGTATGTTAACGACCACCCTTGGATAATCCCATTCAAAAGCAATTGGTCGCTTTCTTATATCTATGAACCGACCATACCTGCTTATATATTGTTTAAGGGGGCGCAGCTAAAGGTGGGGCATGAACGTTGTCTCTGAGTCGTGGTTAAGATTGTTTGGTTGCTCCTAAATTTCTGGTTGGCAGAGGAATTGGTTACATCCAAGAATGTTAGTTTCATCGAATAAAATTTTTTATGGTCGCTTTTGTGATTCTGGTCGGAAACTGCTGATGAATGTATTTGTCTTGGTCTTGAGGCTCTTTCATGTTCTTTGAGCCTAGTCTCTACAATGTATTCTTTGCCGCATATCGAAGATTTTTGGAAGGGCAACAGTGCCAAGTGTGGGGTTGCTTTCGGACTCATTGTCTTTGTGTGGCGAAGTGTATTTTGTGATGACACGCTTAATATCTCTAATGTGAAGACTATTAGAGAGAGAAGCAGATGTAATGGTGTTTTAATTCTGGGTTCTGTGACTCGGGCTGAGATAGTTTTACGGCTCTGTGAACAACAGAGTTGATAACCGATGATTTCTGGGCAGGATGGTGATGTGACAATGCATTAAGGTATGGGTCTGTGTTCGTAGGTTTTCTGTAAACACAATGACCCAATGTTAGGTCTGATTTTCTATTGTAAAGAATATCTAAGAATGGGAGGTTGTTATTAGTTCCTAATTCAATGTTCGGGTGTATAGAGTTTAAATATCTAATAGGAATTCTCGACCCTAATGTCAAATAACAAAAATATCATCGACGTAGCGTTTCTATAATTTTGGTTTTAGATGGAAGGTGTCGAAAGCATTCTTCTCAAATTCTCAAATTTCCCGGCCTGAATATGAAAGCAACAAAATAGAGTAACAATGTTTTATTATTTTTCAATATAATCCCCCTTAACTTCAATACACTTATTACATCTCTTTATTAACAACTCAATCCCTTTAAAAAAATATTCTTTTTATCTGCAAAATGAGCTTAAACAGCTTTTTTTAACTCAACTTCGTCGTTAAACCGCCGTCCACGTAAGTCGTTTTTCAAATATCCAAACAAATAATAGTCGCTGGGGGCTATATCTGGACTATAGGGAGGACGATCTATCTGTTGGAACCCACACTCTAAAATGGCAGCTTGTGCAACACCAGCAGTATGGACAGGTGCATTATCGTGCAAAAGGCGCACGCCTCTGGTCAGTTTTCCTCGACGTTTTAGGCGTATGCAGTCTCGCAATTTATGTAATAATGTTGCGTAATATTTACCATTGACAGTGGTACTAGTTTCTTTAAAATTTATCAAAAGAATTCCTTCACAATCCCAAAAGATCGTGGCCATCACCTTTTTTGTTGACTGGCAGACTCTGAATTTTTTTGGAGGTGTTTCACACTTACCACGCCACTGCATTGATTATTTTTTCGATAGCGGGTCATAATAGAGAACCATAGTTTCATCTCCCGTCACAATAGTTTCTATCACAGACTTCGGTTCCGACCCACAAGAGTTCCAAAAAAGACCGCGCACACGACGTTGTTTTTGAATAGCCGAAAGGTTTTTAGGAACCCATCTTGCACTAACCTTATGCATACCTAAATGAACATGCAGGATTCGACGAACACTCGTATCAGAAAGCTTAGTAATTTCTGAGATTTCCTTGACCTTCAAACGTCAATCACTCAATACCACCTCTTCCACAATTATGACCTCCACTGGTCGAATAGTTCTTGAATCATCTTCAAGGGACTCCTGTCCCATTCGAAAACGTTTTGCCCACTCTTTCACTACAGAATACGATGGAGAACTTTGGCCGTACACTTTGTCAAAAACTTTATGACGGCTCTATACTCAATTTGCGTTATTTGCGACATTTTTTTAGACACGTCTTGTTTAAAATGCTGTGAATAAAAAACTATTCAAGACTTCAATTTTTTTTTCACCGCCTACTAAGATATATTAAAAGAGGACAAAGTTTTATCGCGATACTGGAGCTGCATCTATGTCAGGCAGGGAAATTTTGGCGCTAACCTCGTACATTCGCGATGACTAGTGATAATGGAGAGAACCCATAGCTGTTCCCGACGTTTGTTCAAAAATTTGACCGTTATAAGAAAACTATGTTCCAGATAAGCATTTTTCAATTAAATTGAGAAGGTTTGGTTCCAGATTCTCGGATTTTAATATACCTGAAATGATGTTGCAAGCACAAATGAAGAAAGCTTCTCGGATTCTTCTTCTTCAGGTACCTACTCGTCCCGAATATTGGTGATCAACCTAGCTAAAACGACTTTGTCCACGGCTGCTCTGAATATTTGGGTTGTTGTTTTTGATATTCCTCTTCCTGCACCATCGACTTTCCCTTAGAGAACATATTATTTTAAAAGGTCACATTTACTTTCGTCCCTTATAGTTCAAGGTGTTCCAGTTATCTTCTCTTCTTGATGGTGATCATAATTTCTCTCTTTAATCTCTTTCTCTGAGAAAATAGAGCATCTAATGAGTCTGATTTTGATGTCTATGGCGAGACTGTGACTTTTAAACAATTTAGCCATTTGATAGAAGGCGGCCCTTACTTTCTCTATTCGATAGAAGAAATTTAAAGAATTCTAACTTCATCTGCCATGATAGTGGATCGAAATTCTGTGTTTATAGGGGGTGGATCTCCGATCGATTTTTCCTTCGTCCAGTTTTCTCATTGAGCTTTCCCGTAATTTCTCTCACATTGTATTCGTATTCGCATATTACTAGCTCATTTTCAGAAGTAAATATACTAGCTTATCTTACCTTTCATTTCTAACACGAAATCCATAAGGTCTAAAATCTGCAAATCTCGGGTTTATTGTCATTGGAAGATTGTGGTGAAGCGTATCTTGCGATGCAATCTCTAATGTGGAAATTATTAGAGAGAAGAGCAAATGTGAGGTGATAACTATTGACCACCACAAATCATCATATTTCATATTTACGACGGACGACCTGTATATCGAACCGAACGAAAATAGAACGTCCCCTAACCTACCTTTACATATCAAATAACAAAAACCCGATTACATACGTAAATAATGCATTGTTTGCGTTGCCTTACAGATAAGAGCGTCTTTGTGAACGGGTCGCAGAAAACCGGGACGTGGGAAAACAACTAGGGCAGAAACGCATATAAAAAAAAGTGCATAGTAAAGATTCGGTTCCCCAAAAACTATTTTAAACTATTCCATTGTCTTCGTTTTAAATTATATATCAATAACGATAAAAGACTTTTTCTTTGAGATACAGGGTGGTCAAGTTATCAAAAATAAAATATATGTGACAACTACGGGCAACGTTTACCGGTAGAATTTTGCAGGTCCGTGAACGTCACGGTCACTGTAATTATATATGTCTCGAAATATTACAGCTCCGTATGGGTCACGACGGTTAATATAGAAATATAATTTTTCAAATATTTTAAGTCCGTATCTGTCACGTTGGATGGTAGACTATTGCCATTCTCGGAATTTGCAGTGTGTTGTTCGAGAAAAGACAGCGCGGGCAAAAAAAAAAACAAAAGAAACAAGATATATGAATTTTACACTAAAAAAATAAATAAAAGACGATCAGCTCAAAACCTCCAGTTCGCAGATCAACGCAGACGAAATACTCTCGCTTTTTGTTGAAGCTAAGTTGACCAGGCATCAATATACATTAATTAAAGATTTTGTTAATTCAGAAATGGCCTCAAATGTCCTTCCTTCCTATCACAAAGTTCTGGAGGCGAAGAAAAAGTGCTATCCTTCGGATGAAAAAGTGTTAGACATCTGGATCACACGGCTAACCGGATTCTTGAGCCACAAAAAAACGTTTTGTCAACTGTTCCACTCCAAGGGGACTTAATATTAATAGGAAAATGGGGGTGTGATGGTAGTTCAGGGCATCGTGAATAGAAGCAGAATTTTTTTGATACAGCCATAATGAGTACTTCAGTTTTATTACAAAACTTTATTTTATTAATTATTATTATTATTTATTATATTAATTTCAGGGTGTAATTAGCCGTAGGCATAGCCGTAATGAGGGTTCAGGAACAATTTACAGGACTTGGAAGATGACTAAGCGAGTTTCAAACAACAATTACGTTTTCAAATAAGGAGTTGCAAGATTTTATGGTGATAGATCAGGATTTGCCTGCAACAGCAGACTTGACAGAGGAAGCCGTATTACAACAAGCACGAAAGGGTGAAGAAGAGCACCAAGAGGAAGAAGAAGGTGAAGAAGTTGATCTTGGACCACCACCAACCATTCAACAAGCCCTTCAGTTAAGCTGCTAGAGAAATTTTTTATGTATCACGGGGAAGACGCCCCTCTCGAAGAAATGGTGAAAATACAAGCCAAAGTACGAGATGCGTATTGGCATACTAAAAAATTCAAAATAAAACGACCGATTACTTGAAACATTAAATGTAGTAGTTAGGTAGATGTTCAAATATGTATATAAAATAATTAATAATAATGATAACCCTTTATAACCAAAAAAAAGCAATTTCGCTAAATAGAGTTTCGAATTTAATGTGATTTTGTTTTTTTGATGGTATTTTTCCTGCTGTTAATAAAATTTTGAAAATAAATAGTTTTTTTTTTAATTTATATTAAAGTTTAAAAATACGAATTTGTCATGCAACAGTTGAAATATGCACAAAAATCCCATATTTAAAATATCCCATAAGCGCGAGAAGTCGAACCAAATAATCTTAACAAATCTGCGCTTACGTGCGTCAAAAAAAATATCCGATTCAAACTGCGGCTGAAACGGGGCAACTTTTTTTGTATATTTATTTTTTTACCGACGCTCACTACACAACGCGTTTATCGCGTTCATCAAGCTCATTATAATTCTCGGACTGGTCATTGTTTAACTACGAATCGAAGTTATCGTCCCCTTATCAGTAGAACGCGGCAGAGGCGCAATTAGATTCGAAGAAGCGTATTGCCAGACGCTGATAAGAATAACGATAAGATCGGTCCTGTAAGATCGTGGTAGAGGTGGATAAAAACATTCCTGTTCATTGATACATACACAGCAAATTGCAAAGCATAAAATCGAAAACACAACAATCAGAATATTATTCGAGAATATAACAAAATTCAATTAATAATTCAACAATACCACTGATAATAGCAACAATTCGTAAATTTACTATTTTTTGCAGTTACAAAAGAACAATTGAACAAATGTTAGCGGAATTGGCAATAAAACTTCTGAAATATTTTTTAGAATTTTGACATATACATTTTTTTTTAAACCGCAGCCCCAACAGTACTTAAAGTTTTGTAAAAATTGTAAAGCCACTGTCTCTATCAAAGGTAAAGTCTGTTCATAGAAAGAAAGTGACTAACTGATACGAATTAAGCAAAGACCCGGGCAAGCTGTAAGAATGAAATATGGCGGCACAGGTCCGTACTCTGCTTAGAATTTAATTATTTGCGGTTTTGTTAGGAAAGATACTAAACAATATTTATTTTTGTATGTATTTCTTCTAAAGATGCTTGCTTGCTGCCACCGCAATAAACATTGTTTATGACTTCCTTAATCTCAATAGAATCCAATTTTGTGAGTGCTATAG